>NW_020172738.1:4833258-4892831 GCF_003031525.2 Neophocaena asiaeorientalis asiaeorientalis
TGGCAGGCGGACTCTCAACCACTGCGCCACCAGGGAAGCCCAGAATCCTTCTTTTTATTCTTTCACAGGGGTGGGGGTGGGGATTAAGAAGCTCAAAGCCTTTAGAAGCTCAGGGCCTCTGTTTTAACTCTGGTGGAACAAAGGACAAAAGTAGGGTCTATATTGCGCCATCAACTGTTCACTTCCTGAAACAGCTCCTGGCAAGGCTACTGCTGACCTCCGTGTTGCTAAATCCACGGATCATTTCTCAAGTCCTCATCTGCCTGGGTCCACTGGGGCACTGGGCACAGATGGACACTCTTTCCTCCTAGAAAAAGATTCTTGTCTTCTAGGACCACCTGCTCTCTTTTTCTCCGGTTTTCCACTCTGCTTCACTGGTTCCTCCTTCTCCCTCTCCTTTGCTGGTACCTCTTTTTCTCTCTGACCTCTCTATGTTGGAAGACCCCAGTGCTCAGGCTTTGACCCTCTTCTCCACCTTTACTCACTCCCTTGGCGATTCCACCCACTTTCATGAATTTAAATACCATTTATAGCATGCCGATGACTACCAGATTTTTATTTCCAGACCATACCTGTCATCTGCTCTCATACAGAACTACCTACTCCATCCCCACATGGAACTCTCATAAACTTGTCACTCTCTCCAGGTCCAAGACTGAACTCCAGTTTTTTCCCTGCAAACCTGCTCTACCTGCATGTTCAGGTTAATGGAAACTCCAACTTTCCAGTGCCCTCAGCCCAAAACTTTACTCCCCCTTCACTTCTCTTTCTCTCACAATCCCCACCATTCTGTCAAAGAATCCTTCTGCTCTACCTCTGAAATGTACCCAGAAGCTAACCGCCATGCACCTCCTCCACGGCTGCCGTCCGGGTGGGAGCTGTGGTCCTCCCTTGCCTGGGGTACTGCAACAGGCTCCTAACTGGTCCTCCTGCTGCTACCCTCCGCCTCTGTCTTCACATGGCCTATCCCTCTGTGTCCATCTTCCCCTTTGCCCTCTCTCATCAGCACACCTGTCATTGGGTTTAGGGCCTACCCTCGTCAGGATGATCTCACCTTGCCAGTGTCATTTTCATTACATCTGCAAAGACTCTTACTCCAAATACAGTTGCATTCTAAGGCTCTGGGGGCACAGCTCTTTTGGAGGTCAGCATTCACCCCACTATGCTGCCCCACAGACTATTCTCAACACAGTAGCCCCAGTGAGCCTTTAAGAAATTAAGTTAAATTATGATACTCTGTGCTCAAAACCCTCTAAAGGCTCCCATCTCACTTAGAGAAAAACCAAAGTCCTTCTGCCGGCCTAAAAGGCCCTGTGTGATCTGGCTCTTAAACCTCTCTGTCCTCACCTCCCACCGTCCAGTCATAACAGTGGCCCAGACTAGCGGATGTGGATTTGAGACATGTTTTGACTTAGCATCAAGATCACCTGGTTACTGACAACACCCAGGAGGTAACACCTGACGAGGAACAAGTTGGGGAGGTGGAAAAGGTAAGTACATGCTGCATTTGAGATGTCCTTGAGTTCATTTATATATTGATATAATTTCAGAAAGAGATCTGGGCTGGGAAGATAAATTTGAAGTATAAATCGTAACTAAAGCCTTAAGAAAAGAGGTCCAAGAATGAAGTCATTAGGAAAACTGATATTCCAAGGTAGAGTAGAGGCGGGTGAGCCTGCAAAGGAGACCAAGGAAAGAGGTCAGAGCAGTAGTGGGAAAGCCAGGAGGGTAGAAAAAAGGAGGGTTTCAAGGAGTGGATAGTCATGTTAAGTAAACCTGGGGAAGAGAAGTGTCTCCGGGCCTTAGCAACATTGAGGCCACTGGGGAACTTGGCTAGAACGGTTTCATGAGCGTAAAGGGGGGCAGCAGCACGACTGAAGAAGTGGAGACTCTCCAGACCGTAAGTGGAAAGGAAAGGTGGTGAATGAAAGGCAGTTGTGCTGTTGGTCTCTCTCTCTTTGGGGATGAGGGTGGAAAGAGACTCGAGTAGGTTTCAATATTGACAGGAAGGATCTGGTAAACACTCAGAAGCTGAAGACAGAGGGAAAGGGGGATAATCAGTAACAAGAGCTTTTCCTGAGAAGTTAGGACAGGGAAAGGATTAGCTTGCGGTAAGAGGAAAGAGACTTCCCTGCCCAGCTATTAGGAGGGACAAGTTCAGTATGGGGGTGGATACAGGTAAGTTTGTAGTTTTCATCGTGGGACGCTGAGGGCATTACCTACAGGTGGATTCTATTTTTGGGGGGAAGTCGAGGACAGGTGAGATGTTGATATCATTTATAATAGACTCAGTTTACTCTGTTGGGGCACAGTCTCCAATTGGGCTCAGCTGCCAGGTGCAGGGTCCGAGAAGCCTAGTGGCTGGGCTCATCTAAGTCTGTGGAATTTTTCCATATAGGTGGACGAAGGACTGAGCAACAAGGGCACGGAAGGTATCTGTAAGAGAGTAACTGAAACAAAGGACTGGAAATCTAAGCACTGGATGGAGGCAAGTAAGACAAGAAGGGAAGGAATTAATGGACTGGAAAGGGGAACAAAGAACACCTGCAGCTGAGTACCCAGAACTTTAAGGTCACCTAAAAGTGGTCGAAACACTACATACTAAGTCCATGAAAGCTAAGAGCCCAGTGTATTTAACACAAGAAGCAAAGGAGTTTTAGATACAACCACTCTACTACCAGGGTACCAAGTGCCACCCTACTTGCTATCAAAGAGAACCAGAGGGACCTTTACATTGGAAAGGTAAGAAGGAGGTACTGAAATTCAAGGAATATCATTCCAAATCTGGATTTCCTGCCACTAAATCACTTCCAAGTGATGTGCTTGATTTTATTGATTTTGCTATAACTGATTCTATGTAAGTGTCCTATACACAAGTTTACCTGATTCTTTATCATCTAAACTTACCCTCTGGTGTGGTGGTTCTCAACAGATTTTGCCCCCTAAGGGAGAACTGGCAATGTCTGTAGATACTTTTGGCCGTCACAACTGGGAGGAAGGGTGCACGAGCATCTGGTGGGTAGAGGCCGGACGCTATTCAACATCCCGCAATGCACAGGACAGCTCCACCCCAACAAGGAATTATTCAGCCCCAAATGTCAATGGTGCTCAGGTTGAAAAACCCTGCTCCAGAACAAACATGCCTGCAAATGTACACTATTTACATCAGAGAGAGGAGGGCTCAACTTGGGATCCAAGTAACAAACTGTCTTCAAATTTTCTGTACCACAAATATACCAACAGCCTAAATAAAACTACCTTAGTTTTTAGAAAAACATCAATATATGAGTGCACAAAACCTTGTAGACTTAGATATGTAAGAAAGCATATGGATGCCCTCGATGACTTCTTCCTACCTCCTTCCTTCCTTGCCTGGTTTTTCCCATTCTCCTGTTTATTTCTCTCCAGAAGGAGCTCTGTTCTTCACCAATTCCTGCACACTGGAATATTAAGTTCCAAAGATAAATTAACTTTGATAAAATTCCTTTATCAGAAGTAAATGTGAAAGTCTGAAGAATTTAGTGAGCTGGCCTTTTGCCCATATACAGAAATGATTAAAGACTAGACTGCGATTAAATTCTGAGCAGAGTGACATAATTAGCAAATTTATGAATGGGTCTTCTTTTCACAGTTCTACTGTCAGGACTAATTACTTGTATTAATTAGAACTGTCAACACATGAATATGCTTGTTGAAGCCGCTTCCTATGGTAAAATACGAGACTGGTAAATATGAAGACACTTGGAAAGATGCAAAGACCTTCATTTATTAGCAACTCTAAATGATGCAGAAGCACTGACTGCACAATGAGCCCTGGGGATTGACTGTAAATGGATTCCTAGTTAATGAATTTGTTCTTCCTTGCTTAGGCATTATTCTTGGTTTAGCGTTTGGACGAAATATTCAATGTATCACTACTTTACAAGGACTGTAGCAAGAATAAGGAAAAAATTCTGCAAGATATTGGAAAAGTAGAGTAGCAGGGATGGTTAAGTTGAGCAAGAGAGAGTTCCTGTCTCATCTTTGATTAGTCTGAGATCTAGTGTAAAACAAGTTTTGAGAACTGCTTAAGTGAAACGGGAAGGACAGCTGGGGGATTAAAAACTAGAGTTTGAGACCCAGTTTTAACTCTGTGTGACCTTGGGTAAGTGGACAAGTTACTAAGCCTCTCTGTGCCTTGGTTTGCTCATCTGAAAAATGGGGACAGCAAAAGAACTTGTAGAGGGCTGTGGTGAGCCTTACATGTCAACATATATAAAGGGCTTAGAGCGGTGCCCAGCACAAGCTACGTGCTGGCTGTTACTGTTTTCATAATCATCACCTGGGATGGCAGCAGAAACAGAATTTCGAGCTCCAAGAACGAGATCCTTGGAGCAGGACGCAGTGCTTTGGAGTCAGATAGAGTCGAGGTATGAATCCAGGCCTGTTACATTTAATTTTTAAGCTTCAATTGTGCCCTGCCTCATGAGTCCTTGTAAAAAGTAAATTTAAAAAAATGCATGAAAGGCACTCGCTGTGCCTGGTACCTAAAAGAGGCTTGCTAAATATTAGTGCTCAAGCATTCGTTACCATTATTATCTTTTTGGAGGAATCTCTGAGACATGGAAATAAATGCCAAAAGAAAAATTTTAGTAAGTGACCTAAGGTGAGTGGAGAGAGCACATGTGAAAGAGGAGGAAGGGAAATGAAGAGGATCTATCGAGGGCCTTCTCTGGGAAGGGTGCCCTCATCCCCTGTCTCAACCGGCCGTCACCACAGCCCCAAGAGGAGGGTTTAACTCCCCAGCCACAGAATCCCCATAAATCCCCTAATTACCTTGTTCACTGGTGAAGGAAAGACAGCTGGGATTCCAACTGGGGCCTGAATGGCTGCGAAGCCCACACTGTGTCAAGGCGTGAAAGCCAGGCTGCAAAGGGCTTCATCACAGACTGCGGGGGAAACAGACTCTAAGCTCTTCCTACTTTTTTTCCTTCCCCCCACCTTTACATATATTTAAAAACACAGTCATCAAATTCTTGATAGGCAAAGCTTGTTCCGGCTGGCTAGGTAAACTTTACCTGATAACTACCATAAAATAACTACCGTAAGACAATTTTAAATTAAGGCCGGTTAATCAATTTTTTAATCCCGTTAAGTGCCAACTTGGCAACGGTCCACAAAAGAGAGAATTATTCTCGTTTTATGCTTTGTCTTCCAGAGACACACATTTCTGACAGTGTGAAGATGGCCCGACTCATGGAGGCTGCAGGGAGCATCTGGGGCATGAATGAGAAGCATCTCCCAGGGTCCCTCCCAATGCAAAAAGCTAATGCTTCTGCATGCAGCAAGATGTCGATGCTAAACTTGACTTCAATTAAAAACCCATTTCTGTACCAATGTTATAAAACTAGACTAATAAAATGTAAGTTGATGACTCCTAATTTTGTCTTAAAAATTATGTGATGCCTTAAAGATCAATCTGGCCAAAACTCCACAGCGTCAAATAATCAGTGCATAAAAAGAAAACCTAGTTGTAGGATGTTCTGGATCCACTCACAAGAAAGCTCGGTTAAATGCAAGACGCTGGTAAATCTGCTCGAGTTCCCGATGTCATGTTAGACAGCAAGCTGCTCCCAGCTGCTCCCTGGAACCCCTTAAAGCTTACTTTAAAGGGTAGAGCTTCCCCCCTCTACTCTAGTTGCTCACTAGACAGTTCTCGAAGCAAATGCAGGTACCAAAGGATCTTGCTGACAGGTAGTGGGGGATATGGAGCATCATTACTCTGCGAATAACCCCGTTCGTTGTTCTGACTGCATGTTATGCTTAAAAGTGGACTTGGGGGATGTGGTGAAAACAGCTCCGGACGGGGAGTGCGATGATGCAGGCTCCAGCACTAGCTAAGGGACGGTTAAGCCGTGCGGCTCTAGCCAACACCCTCTCTTTCTAGGGTGCAGTGTGCCAAGGTGGTTAGGACCAGGCCGTTTCTAAGGCTCTTACAGAGTTATAATCTAAGAATAACTATATTAACAAGAACTCTGTGTAATTCTTATAAGGCCAAACCGCCGCCACAGGGCTCTTAGGCTAAGGTTTTTTTGCACAGTTGCTGAAAGTGTCAACTGAGCTCTCCTCAAATGGCAGTTGTGCTGTCAGGTTATAATCGTCTGTAATTGGTGCTTTCGTGAATTGCAAACTTCCTAACCACTAGAAGGCCTGAAAAAGAATCCCATTCCTCTGTAATAAGAAACATGTTAAAAGGCAAAATAATTAAAAAAGAAAGCACGCTATGAGCAATAATCATTAAAACTCACTGCTTGGGCTTCCCTGGTGGCGCAGTGGTTAAGAGTCCGCCTGCCGATGCAGGGGACACGGGTTCCTGCCCTGGTCCGGGAAGATCCCACATGCCGCGGAGCGGCTGGGCCCGTAAGCCATGGCCGCTGAGCCTGCGCGTCCGGAGCCTGTGCTCCGCAACGGGAGAGGCCGCAACAGTGAGAGGCCAGCGTACCGCAAAAAAACAAAAAAACTCACTGCTTTATGTTTATGTTAACATTCCTCATCGGTGAAGACAAGCCTAGAGAACAGAATAGACAAAAAACAAACAAACAAAAAAACATGCTATTTTACGATTTCTTAATAGCATGATTTCCAATAAGAATTCGTATGTGAAATAAGTCGGTCTTAATGGTTTCTTTTCTTGTCATCGAAACATATTAGGAAACCATCCACAGCTTTTCCTTCCTTCTTTCCATCCATCCGTCCCATTCCTAAATATTCCCAACCATCAGTCACCCTTCTCTTTGATTAGCAACAGTTTCACCCAGATAATAGCTATTTTTGTTGATGCCTTCCTAGTTCCCTCCCTCCACCTTTCCTCACTCTCTCTTCCACTTGACTAAGTTCCCTGAAGGCAGAGAATCTGGGTTTTGTTTATCTTCATCTGGGGGGAAGAGAGATGGCTACCTTGCTCATACGTGGCACAATATGGGTTTTCCAAATATTCTAAAAATTACATAGAAAGAATTTAGAAATCTAGGTAACTACTAAAATGGATGGTACTATCTGTACCTTCAATTAAAAAAAAAGTACCCATTGTCTTCTGCTAGAGCTTCTTAAGAGCGACGCAGAGAGAAATGGGAACCTCTCTCCGTGGCCCTCAAGGAACTCCCCACCTAAAGACCTAAAGCCCTGCGAGAATCACCAGGGGAACTTATGAAGCAGTCCCAGTACCTGGGCCCACGCTGCCGTCTTTGTTCACCTGCCCTCACCCCTGCCCCACCAGCTGTATATTCTGATTTATTGGGGGCCAAGGCACTGACAATTTTTTTTTTTTTTTTTTTTGCCAGTTTGTTTGTTTTATTGACACCTGGATGCTCAGGCCTTGACCGCGTACTTCTGGAGCGGGTACAGCCGCTCATTCCGCTGCTGCCTCTTGGTCTTCAGGTTCTCTTCGTGTTTGTTGAGCCGGCGGCGCGTGGCACGCGTTTTCTTGGGCCACAGATGCAGGGGCTTGTACTTCTTGCCCTTATAGAATTTCCTGAGGTTCTCCTTCTGAGTCTGGTTAATGATGGTGAGTACACGGCTGATGGATTTGCAAACAACTCGGATCCTGGAGAGTTTGGAAGCCACGCCGCCTGGTACTTTAGCCACGCGTAGCTGGGACAGCTCCACTTTCAGGTCCTCCAGCTGTTTCAGCAGCTCCTTCTTCCTGCCGCGAAGGTCTCGAGCCTTAATCTTGGCCATGACTGTAGAGTCAGCCTCCGCCGCCTTCTCGAAGGGAAAAAGCGGCACTGATAATTTTTTTTTTTTTTTGCGGTACGCGGGCCTCTCACTGTTGTGGCCTCTCCCGTTGCGGAGCACAGGCTCCGGACGCGCAGGCTCAGCGGCCATGGCTCACGGGCCCAGCCGCTCCGCGTAATGTGGGATTCTCCCAGACCGCGGCACGAACCCGCGTCCCCTGCATCAGCAGGTGGACTCTCAACCACGGCGCCACCAGGGAAGTCCCGGCACTGATCATTTTTAAAAGCTCCTCAGGTGACTGTAACAGGAAGCCAGGATTGAGAACTACCAAAATCTCTGAAACCCCTCCTCTAGTTACTTAACAAATGCTAGTTAACTATATGCTTGGCCTTTCATTGTCTTACAAGCCTTGGATGCACCCACCATTCATTTACTGAAAATGTGGGATTCTCCCGGACCGCGGCACGAACCCGCGTCCCCTGCATCAGCAGGTGGACTCTCAACCACGGCGCCACCAGGGAAGTCCCGGCACTGATCATTTTTAAAAGCTCCTCAGGTGACTGTAACAGGAAGCCAGGATTGAGAACTACCAAAATCTCTGAAACCCCTCCTCTAGTTACTTAACAAATGCTAGTTAACTATATGCTTGGCCTTTCATTGTCTTACAAGCCTTGGATGCACCCACCATTCATTTACTGAAACACATTGCACATCAATGGTTATTCTTTTTTCAGAAATCAAGTGAGGTCACTGCTCGAATAAATTTAATTCTCCTTGATGTCAGTGAGCTGTAGCTTTCATAAATGTCCATTCTCCTTCATTTAATATGGTCTTTTCTAACTTTCCATTGAATTGGGAGTATTCTATCTATAGTTAGCTGAGTGTTACCTGTGGGCTAGAAAACAGCTGGGGATTTCATGTTCCCTAGACTTTCACAGGTCTCCACTGAAGGCCCCGAAAACACTCAACCATGAAATCTGCAGTAGAAACTCCCATAGGAAATTTAAAGTTGACCAAGAAGACATTAATAACCTCTATTTGAAAAACTTAATTTGAAACTTTTTGATGAATATTTTACAGAAAACTCTAACTCACTAAAACTTCTAATTTCATTCCAACAGGAATGAGTATGAATACAGAAAAAAGTTCACTAAGCTAGTAAAGTACTAGTAGCAATTAGATTATTAATTATATCAATTATTAATTAAATTACTATGATGATGACCATACCAATACAATATGAAAGGCAAAATGACGTCATGGGTAATAAGTATACAGACTCTGGAACCAAGACTCCTTGTGCTCAAATCTCAGCCCTGTCACTTATTAGCTATGGGACCTCAGTTTGCCTTCCTTCGGTTTAGTCTCTTCTCTGAAATGGGTAAACAGTAACACTGCATTGGTGGTTGTTGGATTGAGTGAACACACACGCACACACACACTCAAGTGCATACACATGCACACACACTAAACATGCATACATGTCACTTATAATGGTGCCTGGTGTGCTGGAACTCACTCAAATTCCATCTCTCTCCCTGCAACCCAGTCCCCACACATAGCAGAGTGAGCTTAAAATCCAGATTTCATCTTATTGCCCTCCCTACTTAAAAGTCTCAATGGTTTCCCCTGTTTCCAGGGTCAAGTACAAAACCCTTAAACACAACATTCCGGGCCTTTCACAACCTGATTCCCACCCATCTTGCCACTCTGGTCCGACAATGAAAAATATATTGCAGCCACAACTATCGCAGTACCTACAATGGGCCACCCTCTCATCTCAGGGCCTTTGCCCATTTTCTCTGCTTCCCTTGCCCCTTTGTTCACACCCTTCACTAACTTCTCATCACATTCAGGGAAAGACCAAAATCCTTAGATGGCGCATGGTCTGGAGCCCACTAATTCAAATTTAGAATCAGTACCTCGATTGCCCCAAACTTAGATATGATACATTCATTCATATGAGAAAGGATGCTCACTCCCTAAATATTTGCCTGCCAATCTTTAAGATAATTAAGGTGATAGCAGATGTTATGACGTCATTACAGTCACTCAAGAGGAAAACCTGTGAATTCTGAGTTTAGAATAAATAGTATCCGGTCTGTATACCTCTCTCTTCTGTTTGCTGTAGGTGCGCTATTTAATTTATTTCCATGTTAAATAGTTGTTTGTCTATTCATGTAACTAAAACAGCAGAGAAAGACACCCTTTTTAGAAAACACAAGTCTTGGTGTTTTTAAGGACAGGGCTCATTTGATCTCATTATTCTGCCAGTTAGTTGACAGGAAAGAACATCCTAATTGCTCATTAACTCTGAAGATGTCCCCTTGTCTGGTGTCAAGGTCTAAGAGAGACAGGGTACACAGCAGCTGTACAACTGCTGCTGCTTTAGGGGGACAAAGCATTAGGTTTGCACAGTTAGAAAACAGCAGACGTTCTGATATGGGTTTCAAACAATCCCATCTATTATATGGTAGAATTTGGTGGTGAGTTATTTCCCCCTCAGGCTAATAAGATGAACCACATCGCTGATTAAATATTATCTTCTGGGGCCACAAGGTTGTTTTCACGGCTACCGCTTATGGAAATCATTCTTGGTTGGACTGGAAACTGCCCAAATGCCAACTGGTTTGAAAGGCTCTCCGAGAAAGGCATTCCTTGGTGCTCTTTCCCTCTACCCACCCTTGTGCCTATGTGCAAGACCATCTGGTCCTGTGATAATAAGCAAAATCATAAGAGACACAAGCCATCAACACAGGCCTGCACAGTGACTGTTCAGATCCCTTCCTCAAAGCATACAAAGAAACCCAGAAGTCCAGGAAACAGCTATGCCCACTTAGCAAGAAGCACTGTCTCTATGCTTCCCTGATGTATAAAACATTAAGACGATAATAATTAGCAAATAATTAGGGCTGCCAAGGGGTAAGGAAACACTGTCACAACCTGACAAGTGTCATAGTGTCAAAAGCTCTGCTCAAAACGGGCCTCGCTGGCCCTGAGTTATCTAAGCCAGGGGCTCATTTCCCTCCTCACCCCCATGCGTCTCGCCAAAAAGCATCCTCTACACAATGGTAAACTACTCGGGGCTTAAAGTTTATCTTTGTCACAGCACAGTGTGCCAAAAGAAGGGCCCTTCTAACCCCCAGAGACGCAGCTTATTTAAAGTTATAATGAAGACAGCAGGTGTTCCATACAGATGTCTCTTCTTTTAGAAGACACCTATGCGAAACACTTTATTCTCCCTTAACCTCGGTGGGCTCAGCTGCATTTTATTTCAGCGTCACCCGAGCCAAAAGCAAACTGTTTCCCTTTAGTCTCACTGAGCTGAAAATTAAAAACGACTGGGTTTTGGGTTGTTTTGGTTGATTTGCAGGGAATCCTGAACACAATGATTCCAGAGTCAACTCCCATTGCTTTCTGGTGACAATGAAAGCAATGCCAGACTCCCCAGAAAGTATGCCAGACTCCCCCTTTCCTTGGCGACCCAAACCTCTGAGTGTCAATCACCTCACACCTTCCAGTGAGACGAAGCAGAACAGGTCTGAAAGGACTGCACTCGATAAAATGTATGCTGCTTTAACTTTTGTAAACTGTAAAGTCAAATGGAAATGCCTAGTGCCATGGCACTAAAGCAGCCTCAAACTGAGACAGGATCCAGTGTGTTCTGGAACCCTTAAGAAAGAAATCATTGTAGCAGCCAGGGGAGAGCTAGCTACCAGTAATAGGAACCACTGGTCTTCTTGCCCAAAGTGTATGGATACCTTTAGCCTGGAAGGTTGGAGTAGAGATGAGAAGGGAAAGAAGGCAATGAGCAAACAGGAAAAGTGGAGACAGGACGTCGAGGTCCTAGTCTGGATGCTCGGCTCTGCGCAATCTCCCTCAACACACTGACAGACCATAAGTAGCCCACAGAAGCTGGAGGTGAAGGGGTGAGGTGCAGTTTTCTCTGCATTTCTCTACAAAAAATGACCTGATGCCTTTAATGGGATGGCACTGTGGAGAATATCAAAGAAGAGGAAGGTCAGGGCTTCCCTGGTGGCACAGTGGTTGAGAGTCCGCCTGCCGATGCAGGGGACACGGGTTCGTGCCCCGGTCCGGGAAGATCCCACGTGCCGCGGAGCGGCTGGGCCCGTGAGCCATGGCCGCTGAGCCTTCGCGTCCGGAGCCTGTGCTCCGCAAAGGGAGAGGCCACAACAGTGAGAGGCCCACATACAGCATAAAAAATAAAAAATAAAAATAAAAAAGAAGAGGAAGGTCAATATTAAATATTTTTAGCAATGCATAGGTTTTCATATTTTTTCTTAATAAAGGTTCTCCGTGATTTTGCAGACATTTTAGAAAATGGAGTCAAGCCAAAACAAGAAAGTTAAGTCACCATAATCTTATTTCTGAGAAATAAGGATGAGTGGCATTTTGCTAAATATTATTCCAATCTTTTTTATAGTACATTTACTAGGTCTTACAAAAATAAATGAGTTTCTACTAAGACTACTGCTATATCCTGCTCATTTGACTCACTGTGAACCTGCTTCTATTTTTAGCGGCTAAGTATTATTCTAGATCATGATTTATTTCACCTACTTCCTATTGGGGCATGATTAGGCCATTTGCGAGTTTTCCAAAGCAGATGATTACAATGTAATTTTAATCAGCTTAATATTTATAGTAATCTTAATAACGCTGTGCAATTTTGGTCCTGTCTTGCAACAAAAGTAGATTTAAAAAACACAGATGTGACACAGGAAGATTGCTGGTCCCTAATTGAGATGCTTGAAGATATATAAATATATATTATGCATGACTCTCACATCTGGCTCTCCATAACGAAGTTCAACAGAATTATAAATAGTTTTGAATCCTTGGAGAACTGCCATGTGATGAAACTAGACCACTTTGAAAGCTATTTGTGATTCTATAATAAATGGAAACCAACACATGACTTGATTTTTCTCACTAGCAAAACAACACAACAAAACGGATGAACACGTGCACCTCTGAGTGAGATTCAAGAGGCTAAGTAAACGACAGTGAAAATTCTCACGTGAATGATTCACGTGTAACATTGATAGGTGGCTCAACATAAAATTCTGTCTTGAAGCACACTTAGTGCAAGCCCATTTATTCTTTTTTGTTATGAATCTTTTCTTTTCTAAAAAGAAAGCCACGGAAGAAAAACTGAGTCCTATTTAAATGAACATCGCAAATATCCTTAATTCAAATGTCACTAATTGTCCAGAGTAAAAACAGTATTTTCACACTCATACGCTATGATTTTTGGTAGAAACAAATCACTGCCCAGCAGATTATTTATGATTGTCTATAGGAAGCATTTTTTTGGTGTGTGTTCTATTAGGTACCTGAGATGCCAGTTTCTTGTGTAAGAAGGGCATTCTTTCCCTAAACAAACTATTTATTTCACAATTTTTAATTAATGTCAGGAATTTTTGCTTAAAGAAAAAGACAACCCAACCAAACAAAAGAACTTAGCCAATCATGTGAGGACAACAGTAAGAGAAATGTCATTGTCATTCTACAAGTAATACTGTCTTTTTAAACGTAGCTAAGACTGTTCTATAGTGACCACACCTACCAAAGAGTTTTCAGTGTTCTGATTTCAGGATGATCGTAATGGCCAATCCACCTCCCAAAACACAAACATAACTCCAGCTCGGCCACGCGGGCTGACTATGTGGAAGGCTACAGACAGGATCATGCTGGTCTCTTCCATAACTGACAATTCACGACAGCCTAGAAGTGCTTTTTCTGAAGAGGCCCCGACTAGGAACAGAGAAGTCTGGCCTTCTTGCCTGGTGTTTACCACTCAGAATGTGACCCCGGGCCAGCCATTTCATTTCTCTGTGCTTCTATTTCCCAATCTAAAACAATGGCTATAATTACAAATGCTTATTTTGTAGGGTTCTGTGTGGGGATGTGAACCTTCCTAGCACAGTAACCACGAGGGAAGAGGTACTGCTTGTTGACCTGGAAAGAATTCACCAAAACATTTACATGGTTTCTTCTGGGTGCCTGTGTTATGGGTAGCTGCAAGGATACACCTCAAATGTGATGTGGTTTTTCTCCGGGTGGTGGGGTTATGGATCACTTTTTGTCTTCTTTTTGGTGATTTGTATTGATTATTTTCCACCGTGAATATGTTCTGCTTTTATAACCAGCAGGACAAATGCTTATCCAAATTCTAAAAGACCATAATAACCGAGTTCAGGGACCCATCATCACCTGTCTCAGGCCCTCAGCACCGTCCACCCCGGGACATCTGGAATTCAGGGAGGATTTCCAGAAAAGGAGCTGAGTGCTGCCTATTCCCATGGCAAAACAAAAGCAGAATCGCACGGCAATCACAGCACGCATCTAACAGGTGTTAGCACACACACATCAGAGCAGTCTCACACGCGTCATCACCTGCCTCCCTTCCTTCTGAAGGCCAGAGGACTCTGTCCCTGCGGTAGGAGAAAGCTGAGAGTCCATTTGCAGCCAGACTGGAAGGCGGATGTGGAAGCTAATTCAGGGTTCAGCTCTGCTCTAGGGTGGACACACAGGAGCCCAAGGAAATGTGGATCCAATCTAGCACCTTCCAGGAAGGTCCTGACCCCCAGGCTCTTCATGCCCGGGGAACCCAACCTACATCACAACAGCATCCCCAGGGCAGGACACCGTCCACAATAATTGGGCCATAGATATAAATGATGGGATATTAAGTCTCTTGACTTCTCCGAGTCTGTTTCCTCATTGAGTAAGATCAGGTGTCAGATATGCTGACCTCTAAGGTCACTCTCAGTGCCAGTTATGTTTGAAAATGGTTCAGCCTTGTCTCATTCTACATTATCTACTTTAAAAAGTAATTTAAGTAAATTAAGCAAAGGATCAAAACAATAGGTCCCTCCCCAGGACTGCAGTTATGTGCTTAAAATTATATGCTAAAGTTAGGTGGTATATGTTATCTGTACTTACCATGCTTAGAAAGGAATTAGAAAGGTTCAAATAAAAAAGAATAAAATTTTATTCACTGAAAATATCAACTACTGAGTCTATGAAATAAAGTCTCAAAGTCTGGGCCTTCAGCTCAAAAAAAAAATAGATACTGTTTTGTTTGGTTTCATATTTTAGTACAGACACAGAGAATTAGAACCTTCTTCACACCCTCAATTGTTTGATTAATAAGAATGTAAAATCCACTATAATTTTAACGCACTATTTGACATCTCTCTTCCTAATTAAAACATTTTATGAAATGATGAGTTTCTTAATCACACCTATATTAATAGTTTTCTCCAATTAAGTTTGATCTTATGAAACACTGAATATACACCTCAATAACTTCAAGATTAAAAATTGTATAGATGACCTGAGTACCCAAATCATCATATTAGTAAACTTGATATTCTCTAAAATTCTTACATAACTTAGGGAATCATAGTTGCTGAAGCAGAGTATTTCATAGATGGGTAAATAAAGTGATCAGCTCATTTCAAAAGTTACTGTATCTCTTTCCTAAATCTAATATATTGGGTAGCTGAAGCGAAGTCAGTCAGTCACTAAAATCTCCTGTCGTTCAGCAGAAAGAACAATGTTTTTGGTTTGACAGCAAAGAACAAGATTGACTCATTTCCGTACCTGCAGTGCTTAACAATACCGTATACAAACAAGGGGCTCCAACTGGGATTTCCTGAGGAACAGAATGAATAATGATCCAGAGCAACATGATGAGCGTGCAAGGTAGTATTTCCGAAACCATCAAGACTTGGTAGCCCACGAAACAGGGTCCACGTGTGGGGGAAGATGAAGGGGACGTGGGTAGGTGGAATTAATTCATTAGAGGTTTGTGTATACTTTCATTGCTAAATCTACTCATTAGCATCTGAATGATCCCTTTCAAGAAATGGTGATTGTGGGGTTAGGTAGCCGGAGGAAAGATTATAAATTCACATAGAACTATTAATGTTAATTTCTCAAATATGTTTCAATTTCATGTATCATTATCTTTATTATTTTAGCAGCGGCTGAGCTACAGTTAATCTTTTTAGGTATAAAACCTCCACAGAAGCCTGCTCCTTCCCCATAGGGACCTAAACAGAACTCTGGTCCACTTATTTTATTATTTCTTTTCCTGACTGGGATATATTCACATGTTCTTTTGCAGGTTTGAAACATCATGTATTTACATTTCTTTACATGCACACTTTCACATCTAGATACAGTCTCAAATATCAAACTTTACTCACTGAAATGAATATCTCCAATGTAGAGAGAAGGGAGTAAGAACCTATAATCCAAAGGAAGTGTTCTGCAATGAAACTGCTTTTACGGAATCTGGCAGATGGCGCTTTTTCATTACAGAGAACGTTTTCCTGGGGGAAAACACACCAAATTACTTAAAAAAAAAGAAGTGGTCACATGGAATGAGCTGTACCTCTCTGTCCTGGCCTGCAACACGCCTGCAAAGCCAAGCAGGCCGGCCGTGATCATTTGCATATGTTAAAAATCGCCAACTGCATTATGCCTGCACTGGGCCAGTGAAGGCTCAAATAATCATGCAACTGACGCAGATACCACCATCAAATGCATGTATTTATCAATTTAGATCTGCCTTAGACAGTTGTGTGAATTTATCTTCCAGAAATGATCTTTCATCCGTCAGCCCTGAGACCTAGATGACAAACGCTCGCCAATATTCCTGACATTTCTCAATATCCGCATGTCTTTCTAGCTACGCCCGTCCTGCTCAGTCCATTACCACAGAATGGAAGAGGAAGAAGCTTTGAAGAGGACCCAGTTCAACTCTCTTATTATAAAAAATAATAATAAAACAAAGGTCTGATCAGATTCAGTGACTCACACCTCAAGTAAAGTTAGTGCACTGATATTCCAGGACTGAAGCTCAGACCACTGAATTCCCATCCTTTTCTCTTTGTACCACACGATGAAAGATTAAAAGAACATGTACATAATTTATTCCATTTTTTTCAAAATTTTTCATACAACAATAAAGAAACAAGACAGATGTCATTTTTATTTACCTTGGTGTAGCCTCAATAAAAAGCAAAATATACAACACAGTTAAAATAAATTCTCTTTCTGCTTTTTATTTCAAACGTATCTGAATTGGCCCCTATGAACATATATGCCTATAAACAGGATTCAAAGATGTTGTCAAGTGATCTTTTAATAATAAAAGCCCTAGATATTAATTCGGAACCCAGATACTCTTTTCCAATATGGCTCTCCTGGTAATTTTACATGTAAAGACTTAGAGACAAAGCAGCAACCAGTTTCATTCTGAAGCCAAGACCTTTGTCGTATGTCCCACCACAGCTTCACATATGGCTAGCCAGCAACCCCAACTGTACAATGTGGGGAGTGGGTGACAACTCTGCTTGATTTTCACAAGAGAGCCAAAGTGTGATTGTGGCCATTTGCCTTTCAGAAGAGTCTAAGAAAAGAAGCACACGTTACTCCACATGTCACGAGGATTTCCAGTTTTAACCAGTACACATGCTCCAGACTGGCAGATAGAAGTTGAAAAGGACACAGCTTTGTACCCAGCCACCTGCTGAACTTGGTGGCAGGCTATTTAAAAAAAATAATAATAAAGGGCACAAATTATACATGGAAGGACGTGGGGGAGAGGGGAGAGGAAAATGCAATGAGCTAATGTTCCTAGCTGGCATCTGCCTTTTGACTCAAAGAAAGGAGATGGCTCTCGTCCAAAATTTTTCTATTATTGTGGTATCAGCTGCCTCTTGGATTCGTTTATAAGAACTGAGACTGCCAACAGAACAAGACAAGATTTCTGTTAATGGTAGTAAATGTGCAAGCTTCTTGAAATAATAGGAATTTCGATATTTCTTCTACAAAGGCTACTTTGGTATTATTATTCCTGGCATGAGCTTTAGGACTTATAGTTATGGCCAGGTACTATTAAGAAATATGACCACAGCAAATTCTGAGGTTAAAAAAGTTGTTACCTTGATTCTCTAATTTACTCTTCCAATATATTGAACTAAAGAAACTAATTGGTGCTGGATGTCTCTTGCTGGACTGGCATTCTACCAAATGAACTTCTATTAGTTGGCTCTTTCAAATCTCAGTATTATTGATGACTATTACACTAACTTCTTACTCTGAAAACTGGGAATCAAAGAGAAAGAATTAAGCATTTACCTAGCCTTTTAGAAAAGGACTATAGATTCTACCTACTTCATGAGGGAATGATCACATTTTTTTAAAAAAACCAATAAATAAATTACTAGACAGATTATGTCTAGTAAATGACAGATTCAAACTGAGGATGTAGAAAACAGGAAAAAGCATCACTACTATCCTTATAATAAACATGAATGCTGGACAATCTGCAAATCAATACCTTTTCCTGAACCCAACAGAAAGCTGAGGCAGTAGGGCAGCCAACTAGACAGAAGTCTAAAACAGCATAGGAACACTTGCTTACCTAGGACAGGCTCTGCTGGACACTAATAAAAAGAATCCAGCCAAAACTGTTAAACTGCTAAAGGCTGAGTGTGAGCTAGCAAGATTCTATTCATAGAATATATAACACGGAACATATTGGGAGATGCAGTACAAAGGAATTCACACCCACTTTCAGGCTCTTCTCAGGACCTCATGTGGCCCTTGCAAAAGGCATATGTGAGCCCAGAGAAAGTGTCCTTTGTCCTCTGTCATTCCTGGCACAGTCCTGAGGGAAAGAACAGCAGCCACTGCAGGAAAGGTCTGCATGAAAGGCTGCCTAGATCCTTCTTCCCTATCGTCCCTAAGGAACAAAAGACTTAAATGCCTGGGAGAAAGGCGAAAGCCAAGTTTCCCTTAAGGAAATGGTGAAAACCTCCTGCAGCTTAGAGAAGGGAAGAGGAGGAAAAAAAAAAAAAAAAGTCTAAACTGGGGGAGAGGGGCAGGGATACTGAGAAGGCCACACCTCCAAACCGAGGGACACAGTGACTGCGTGGACTAAGGCTTAATCAGGGCACCCCCAGGCACTGGTCTCCACCACCAAACTAAAAAACACAGGTTAACAAGTAATAGCAGTGTGCCACCGGGGGAGGGGCGACGGAGGGGATGGAGTACCTATCCCAGCTGCAGCACAAAGACTTACAACTGAAGTTCAAGCGGACATTGAGAGGCACTCTGGCAAATCAGCCCCCACCCTAAAAACAAGGTAACATTAGAGGAATTCGCAGTCTTTGCTGCACTGAGGGGACCATACAGTACCTACTCAGTATTACTCACAGTAATTCTATATAATTCACAATACTCACAGTGCTCAGTAGAACAAGTAGACAGATAATCCACAGGGACCAGAAGGTCTGGGCAACACCATCAACTCAATTAATCTAACTAACGTTTGTAAAACACTCCACCCAACTAGAGCAGAACACACATTCTTTTCAGGTGCACGTGGCATTTTCACCAGGATGGTCCATAAAATATCAAAACCAGGTGAGATTTATCCTGAGAATACAAACCTGCTTCAAGTTTGAAAATCAAAATAATTTAGTATGTCAATAGACTAAAGAAGAAAAAGTATATAATAATCTCTACAAATATAGAATAAAAAATACTATTTTTAATAGCATACCTCTCCCTGCAGAAAGAAAGAAAAAAAGAAAGAAAGAAAGAAAGAAAGAAAGAAAGAAAGAAAGAAAGAAAGAAAGAAAGAAAGACTTAGGTATACGTTTAAGAAAATATATAAATATATGGAGGAATTGTATGTTCAAAAAATTTTAGTGGTGTGAAAAAATGATTACAACATAATACTGAATGAAAAAAAGTAAGGTTCAAAATAGTACATATCATATGGCCAACTTTTATAAAATAAACTCAAACCAAATATTTTTCCACCAGAAAAAAAGGCTAAAAAGTAATAAAGGCCATTTAAAAAAATGTCTCCTTGGTTTCTCACTCTTAATAAGACAGTCATGAAGTGTTTTAAGGAAAATAAAATTGAAATTAATATAAACAATTTGCAAAGCTATTTCCTTTGCTGTCACCTGTTACTGTATAATGCACTTCAAGGAGTCTCTTCAGATCAGTTTCATTGGAACTAGTTCCATATGCTCTTAAAAACATCCACTGAAAATGAAATTCTGTGGTCAAATAAGTTTGGAAAACATTAATTTAATAAATTGGTTTCTTAATTGTAGAACTAATTAGAATCGTCAGTATAATAGTACCATTCTGGATCTTCAAGGGGGTATAGTTTGCAGTTTCCCAAACTTATTTGAATGTAGAACTTACGAAGGGGGGAAGTGAGTGAGTGAAAGAATGAGAGAGACAGGAAAGGAGAGAGCAGAGGGAGTTGTTTCGGCTAAAAATTGAAACTTGCAGACATATTATTTTGCTTCTAAATACTTCAGTGTGTATCTCCCAAGAATCAGGGACCTTCTGCTACTTATCCATAATACCAAAGAAAGTTAATTTCCCAAATAACATCTAATATCTAGTCCAAATACAAAATTCTCCTATTTCCTCAAAATTTTTCTTTTATAAGAACCAGTTTTTCAAGGTTCTCATGTTATATTTGCTTGTTATTTCTTTTTAATATAAAATCACATCCTGCTTTTTTTATGATACTCTTCCCCCCCGCCCCCGCAGGAGACCAGTCTCACTGAATTGTAGAAACCTCACGTTTTATCTGATTTCTCAACTTATTCCTCTATTCCATGTATTTCCTATATATGGACCCCTTACATTGGAAGACTTAATTAGAGTCAGGCTAAACATTTTTAGTAATAATATGTCATAGACGGTGCTGTGTTCCTCACATGGCGTCATATCAGGAGACACACAGTATCAGGCCCTCCCACCAACAATGCCGCCACGTTTGATCGCTGGATTCAGGTGGTGATTGTCAAATCTCTGTTTCCCGCCCCTATTAGCATGTCCTCTATGAGGTGATACTTTATCACCATGTGAATGTCCCGTTTCTTTTTTAAATTTGTATTGGAGTATAGCTGATTTACAATGTTGTGTTAGCTTCAGGTGTACAGCAAAGTGAATCAGTTATACAACGTCCGGTTTCTAAACAACCTTTTAACTAGTGGTTTACGGTGCTTGATGATCTTTGCAAGGCTACCAGTTATTTCATTGGTTTCTTGTTAATTTTTATTTACTTCTTTTAAAATTCCTTTTTAGGAAAATGTACCCTTTGTGGGATATAGTTAGGTGAGTTTTGACAAATGCAGAGTTGTGTATCCATCACAACAACCAAGATACAGAATAATTCCATCACTCCAAAAAATTCCCTCCTGTTGTCCCTTTGTGGTACTAAATAAAGTTTTGTACAAAGTCCATGATTAGTAGGTTTGCCCTGACTTACTTAACTTTTTTTTGTGTGTGGTAGACTGGGATTAATATATTTATCAATGATAACATTCCTACTGTATTTCTAAGATTTACATCCAAGAGAGCATATCGTATTTACGTGCAATGGACAATCCAAGATAACAAATCAGACCACAGTTCTGTTAAGATTATGGCTTGTTCCAAATTAAATTAAATACATAATATCCTAACCTCCAGTAATATTTCATGTCTCACCTGGACGTGATTAAGCAGCTGTGCTTACAGGACTAACCTTGAGAATTGGTTAAAGTACAGCCTCTGGGGCCCTGCCCCCGGAGGTCAGGATTCCAAGGCTAAGGCATGCTTGCAGTGATTGTAATACCAGTAGTCCACTGAATCTAGTGATTCCAAGAATGGCCCCAGTTATCCACCTCTCCTTCTGTGCAGCCACGTGACTCTGCAGCTCCTCCCATGAAGAGATGGAGGCTATTTCCCTATCCCATGAATCCTGTCTGGTCTCATGACTTTGCTTCAGTAACAAAATACAGCGGAACCGACAAGGCATCAGCCTAAGTCTCACTTGTTTCCACACTCTCCCTTGGAACCCTCGTGCTGAGGCCTTGTGAATGAGCCTGGGCTGGCCTGCTGGAGGATAAGTCATGTACGGCCCAGTCTCCACCATCGCATCAGACAACAGTCAGTCAGGCACGTGAAGGAGGTCACCCTAGAGCAGCCAGCCTCAGATGACCACTGCAGACACCTCAGCACACCAGCCGAGGTCACGGAAGCCTGGCCCAGTGGACCCGTACACACAGGAGCAAGAAGAAATGTGTATTGTTCTAAGCCATGGGTGGCAGGGTGATTTTAACCAGTAACAGACAACTGATAGACCACAGTTCTGATACTCTTCACCTGACAAGTACTAATTTCTCTCTTCCTCCCCGTTTCCTAGGTCACCCCCTCCACGCACACTGCTGCTGCTAAGACCGTATTCCCTCAGTTCAGACACCAAGTAGTCACAACTTATGTATTCCCATCATCTGGTGTGATGCCTGGTACCCCCCCGCCGGAGGTGCTCAATTCTTGTTCGTGAAATGACTGCTGCCGATTCACATACACAGGTCTGATCTCATGGCTCCCCTGTGCAGAACTCTTACTGGCATTCACATCATATAGCAGATCCATTTTCCACGTGGCCTATTTAATGCTAGGACCTCTGTGATCAGGCCCCAGCCTAGCTGCTCACTCTTCTTCCCCTTCTCTTAATGCTCCACTCGAAAGTGGAGGTGGGATGACCACCCCGCTTGCTTGTGTCTGAGCACATACCGATTCCTGCCCGGAAGGACCTTCCGCATCTCTGCAAACCCTACACATTCTTGAAGGCCCAACTCGAATGCCGCCTCTCCTGTGAGGCGGCACTGCCTCTAGCAATTGCCTCTAGCAATTGGCCTAAGCCTCTCCTAGGTACCTGACATTATGGTTACTTATGGCATCTAGCATGCATTTCCCCTACCAGAGATTGTGAACCTTGGGTGGTGGGGGGAGATTCCATTTTTTAACCTTCCTGTATTCTTTATCACAGTACATGAAACACAGTAAGACCTTAATAAATGTCTATTGAATGAATAGATGATTTTTACTGCTCTTTAAAAACGGTAAAACCCAAACTCATAAGCCAAACCCTGGAACAAATATGGCAAAATAAATACAGTGGTTTTCATATATCAGTTTGTAAAAGGATCTTCTGGAAAGTTGGTTAAGAATACAAATGCCTAGTCTCTGCCCACAGGAAGACTGGTTCAGCAGGCCTGCGGTGGAACCCCGAGTTTGAATTCTTATCAAGCTGTTCATGTGCTTTTGAGGAAGGCTTGTGGCCAACAATTTGATACACAGCGATATATAGCCTACTTTACAGATATGAATTTCAAAGTAAACCCCTTCTTTCATGCACCTAAGAATTTTTTTTTTTAAGTTCCTTGACTTTAATGACAAAGCACTGAGTGCAGCAGACCTATAAAGAGAACCACTTTAACAATACATACATAGTCTGGCACCTTATTAGCTTAAGCTGCTAGGAATACGGCATCACACCCCATTCTTTGTAATCACGAGCTGCACACATTTTTTCATCTACATATCCCTTTTATAAACTATTTAAAGTTTAATTTGCTACAAATAGTCCTTTTTCAGAAATCTCACCACGTAAGGTATGTACTTTAAAATAAAGTGAAGGGCGCCAAACTCCTACCTTGGTCCCGGAGGCTGGCTCTTAGCGCTCTCTCCAGCTGTTCCTCTTCACTCAGTCCCGCTGTATACGCGTCAAAGTTCCTGGGTACTTCTTCAGGGTGACCTGGCCTGCCACGTGGGTAATAATCCTGATATCCAGAGTAGCCTACAGGCACAATGAAAAAGTTATGGAATGTTGCCATGGACTATTCTTTTCATACTTCCTATTTTGTTAGCAAAGACAATAAAATAATTTATGTCATTCTTTTGACTACAGTGATAATCCTCAAAATAAGAAAAGATGACCAATGGATGGAGAATGCCTCCACGAAGGCGGGCGATGACTGTCCCGTCACTGTTGTAGCCACAAGGCCGAACACGGGACTGGATATGAATGAGTCCTTATGTGCTGAAGACGAAGAAGATGTTTATTTTTTTAAATCAATTTTTACTGGAGTCTAGTTGATTTACACTGTTGTGTCAGTTTCAGGTGCACAGCAAAGTGAATCAGTTATACATATACACATATCCACTCTTCTTTAGATTCTTTTTCCATTAGGTTATTACAGAGTATTGAGTAGAGTTCCCTGTGCTGTACAGTAGGTTCTTATTAGTTACTTATTTTATATAAGAAGATAGTTTGAAGACATGAGCAGTACTGGAGAGGGGACTGGAATGGGCTATTGACATATGGAGTGGATTCTTTCAGTTTACAGCTACTGAATACTTGGAGTATTTTCAGTGAAGTCCTGGCTGGAGTCAAGGGAATGGTTGAACTGATAGCTGATAAAGCCTCACTGTCTGGTGGCTCCAAACAATGAGAGGCAGACCAATATTTAACACACATTCTGCCGGGCTTCTGTGCTAGGTATGATACTTCAGATGCTGATAACTACATTGAGAAATACAAGCCAGTGTCTCTCTAATTAGAATCCTAAGTCAGAGATCATAGTTTCTATTACTAGCACTTCCGAGAAACTGGTTGCAAGATTAAATGAGAGAAGAGACAACCTGGTCATTAAATAATGCTTTAAGAATCAAACTTCGACATACCATTAATAAAGGGCAAAGTTGACTTTTGCAAGGTACTTCCATCGACCTTTTCAAGTCCGTTTGAGTTTATTTCTTACATTTTTCTTTAATCACCACTTTCATGGAATTTGTTTGGAAGATATTATTTTTCCCCACAGACGAGTACCAATCTAATTCTGGTATAATGAGAGAGAAGTATGTTTGATTTTTTTCCCTTCTCTCCTTCCATGATCATACCCTTTGAAGATGATGTTTCAAATGTTTAATTAATGTGCTTCTTATTATTGATGAAAATTTCTACCCTTCACAAGTCTTGTGTCATATGTCTCCATATCACCCACCATAGCACATGCCTGAGTTTAAGCTTCTTATTGCTTTAAAAAGACTAAAGAAAAAAAAAATCAAGCCAACAAGGGGAACACTGTAGGGTAGAACCTGGTTAATTGAAATTTCATATTCAGAATTTTTGATAATTGGTCTTGAGGCTATTTTAAAATTTACTTTTGTGTTGGTTATGAAAAAAATGCTTTCCTAATATATGAGATTAAAATGAAAACTGTTAATTTCCCATAAAAAGCTTTCAGGCACTCTAAAAGTCTTTATTTTCAAATAAAAAGTGAAATGACAATAAAACACACTAGTTTCAGCTGATAATATATGTGTTTACATAAATATTTGTCATATAAAGTATTTGTGTCTATTGGCATGTTTTTACAACTTTCATGAGATATAACTGACATACTATATAATCCATCAATTTAAAGCATATAACTCAACGGCTTTCAGTATATTCATAAGAGTTGTGCCATCAATACCATAATCAATTTTAGAACATATCTATCACCCCCAAAAGAAATCTGTACCCTTTTAGCTATCACCCTCTGACCTTCCTAGCCCTAAATAACCACTAATCTACTTTCTATCTCTGTAGCTATGCCCATTCTGGACAATTTTATAAACAGAATCATATAATATGTGGTGTTTTGTGTATGGCTTATTTCATTCAGCATAATGTTTTCATGGTTCATCCATGTTGCAGCATGAATCAGTATTTCATTCTTTTTCATGGCCAAGTAATACTCCATTGTAGAAATATATCACATTTTGTTTACTCACTCATCAACTGATGACATTTGGGTTATTTCTGCCTTTTGACTATTGTGAATAATGCTTCTATAAACATCTGCATACAAGTTGTTATTTGGACATATGTTTTCATTTCTCTTGGGTACATACCTAAGAGTGGAATTGCTGAGTCATATGGTAATTCTATATTTAACCATTTGGAACCACCAGAATGTTTTCCAAAGCAGTTACACAATTTTATATTCACACAAGCAACATATATGGGTTCATATTTCTCCACATCTTCACCAACACTTGTTATTATCTGTCTTTTTAATTATAGCCATCCTAATGGGTGTGAAGTGGTATCTCACTGTGGTTTTTGATGACTAATGATGTTGAGCATCTCTTCATGTGCTTATTAACCATTTGTATATCTGCTCTGGAAAACAGTCTATTCAGAGCCTTTGCTCACTCTTACTGATTACTACAATACTCTTCTATTTATCATCTATTACAAAATCTTCTATGTTGGTACTATTTTATTTAATGTCCTTGAAAGTCACAGACATGAATGATTTAAACAAACATTAAATAAAATTGTTCAGGATTTCAGGGGCTAATCTTTTCTTCTAATGTAGTAAAAATGAGTGGGCATTTACTAAATACCTCCTATAATGCAACTTCCATATTCTCTCTCACATGTTTCCCATGTCAGAATATAAACATTATGATATTTGAATCAGGATAAGGATATAAGTATACTGAAGGATTTAGGACTGAAATGGGATCTGGACACAATTTTTAATAAGGACACTCTTCCTCAAATTGGTCTCTACGCAATAGAACAGTCAGAAGAATCCAGCTCCCACTACTGTGTTGGGGACACCCACCAGCAAGGTTCACAGCCTGAGATAAAGACGACTGTGGCACTGCTACAAATCTTGCTTTCTATGCTTCTCACCAAAAAAGCCAAAAAACAAACAAAAAATAACCCCCCCCCCAAAAAAAACCTTTTCTATAATGGCAAATGGTCAAAACACAATAAATGTATCTACTTCACAAAGAATAAAAGAAAGGGGCAACCATTCCAAAACATAATAGAATATTTATGGATAAGTCGCTGAATACCACAGGATGCTTCAGCAATGCCTGAATAGAGAGACTGCCCAATTCCCTAAGAGTGCCAATTATTTTATTGCAACACAAAAAGCACATTGGGCACTTTCCCATATGGCTCATTACCACTTTCAAATCCCTGTGGAAAGTCATTTTGTTACAGAAGGTCTAAGCAGCATTTCTACCTTTCTACCCTCAAAAATATGCAGCTCGTTCAAAATCCAAAGTAACCCCACAGCTCTGAAGAGCTATCTATGCAGATACCGGAAATACGACATACATCTATAGAGTTTCAATTGACAGGTAAATTTGCTACGATTTGAGGCAACATTTTCTT
This sequence comes from Neophocaena asiaeorientalis asiaeorientalis, assembly GCF_003031525.2. NCBI lineage: Eukaryota > Metazoa > Chordata > Mammalia > Artiodactyla > Phocoenidae > Neophocaena > Neophocaena asiaeorientalis. The sequence continues at coordinate 4,860,065 of NW_020172738.1, forward strand.
GATAGAGAAAAACATCTTTCTTTGTGTATTTCTTTTAAAATACAACCGAGCAGTGCCTTAACAAAATATAAGCCTACAACTCTAAACATCTGAATATTATAAAATCTAATTTGGTACTTGTGAGACAAAACATGGAGAGAGAGAAAGGGAAAGTTTTAATGTCTTAAGTCAAAAAGACTAGTGTGGTTAAAGGTTCTATATCATCAGTCATAAATCATCAACAGGACCGAAAATCCCATCAATATCTATTATAATGAGAACAAGTCTCCTAGGACCAAAAATTTTCTACAGCTGTTCCACTGGCCCAATCAGATGTTTTTAAATCTTCGTAATAAACATGGCTGGAAAAACCTAACAATCAAACACTTAAGATAAAAAAGTTTAAATTATATCCTGCAATGAATACTAGTTTAATATTTTTTTGTAGTTATATACTTTGGCTCCGTAATAAAAGAAATTCTGGTTATCATTATTCTATAAACTACTCCATCTGTTCCTTATACACATACCAGAATTTCACAGCAGAAGAGATCAAGAAACACCACCGAGATTAGAAAAATTGGTAACAGCTTTTTAAACATTCATGAGGTTCTCTGACCTATAAAGACTTTTCCAGCTAAGGATGGCCATATTAAGAATAAATCATTACTTGTAAGAGATACATATGCTCTCATAAAAGTTCCCTAGATGACCATTAGCATGGCCACCGGGCCTTACGTAGCTCTGCCTTTGAAGAAATCCAATCACTTCAGCGGAAGAAATATAAATATGGTAATCTTACAGGGAGTAAGAAAGAAAGGCGAAAGGGGCTTTTCTTTTTGCCTTTAATTCTCTGGCCTATGTGTCTGCTGTGCTTATGCCTCTTTCATATGAAGGAGGCTCTTTGCAGGTTTCCGTTGTTTTTTCCTTTTTTTTAAATAAGTTCAAAAAAGATGAAAGAAAAGTCAATACGGGAAACTTCCCTAATTTGTAAGGTTAAATCAGTAGAATGTCCATCTCATATCCCTGTACAATAGAAAAAGCAGCAGCTAGGAATCAGTGACTTGCATTTTTAGTCCTAGTTCTGTAACTAACTACCGATATGACCTTAGCCAAATTACTTAACATTTCTAAACCTCAGTTCCCAGCTGTCACACAAGATATTAGGACTAGGTAACCTATGATGGTTCAAGTCATGTCTGTGCACACGTATGTAATCATCACTCTTTTCATCCAGAGGAACATTCTTGTTTCTTTTGGAGGTTTAAAAAATGAACCAGGAGACAAGCTCCTTTTCCTCTAGCAACTCTGAGGTATTAGGAGCCATGTCCTCTGCCTACTGGAGAGAACAAGGTCAACAGGAAGAGAGAAATCACAATGGGAGACAGAACCAAAATGGTCTTCCTGTACAATTCACCTCTTCCTAGTCACATAGGCCGAGAAGCCTCTTCTTATACTTAAGTCAGTGTAAACTGGCCTCCATAACAAACAACCAAAAGAACCCAATGCTCTTCCAAACGACTACATCAGCTTCGTTGACAACTAATCATCACACCTCCTCTCCTCGGGTGAGTCCACAGACAGAAGCAGGTGAGCCTGCATTGTCCAGCAACCGTTCCTCTCCTACACCAAGACCACGTTTCTAGGATTTGAAGCATCCAGATCATCATCAGCGAAAGCCTCAGAGTAAAGCCTCGCTGGGCAGCAACAGCATTCATCTCGGTAGTCCCCAAGCCAATCACCTAAGCCTATGGTTTTCGTTCCTGAACCCGTTAGAATCACCTGGGAAGCTTTAAAAAAGAAAGTCAAAGTCCCTGTCTCTATCCCCATTCTAACTTAATTGGCGTGGGTTGAATTCAAGGCATGGACATGTTGTAAAAGCGCCTCAGGTGATTCATACAAACAGCCAGGATGGACAACCGTGCTCCGAGCCTTTAGAACTACACCAAAAACGTATCTTCACTATAACTCCCACAGGGTCACTCTACTGAATAAATTGTTCAGTGGCACTCCAGTACATTCTGGATAATCCCAGACAGGCTTTTTCATAAAGGACTGAAGAGCCCTTTCCTTTCATGGCTTTCCTTAACTTCTACTTACTCATCAAGACACAGCACCCCACTTCTTCTGGGTAAAACCTCCAGTGACTACAGCCCTGCTCCTTCCTTCCAGGCTGAGCCCCGACTGCACTACATTAATATCGCTGAACTGAACTTCTACCTCTGCCAGGAAGGAGTAACTGGGACTGGCCTAGCCCTTCTACTTAATCTTAAGTAGAAGACTGGAGAAAATATATGAAACAAATGTTTTTAGACATTGTACAATTGGCAGTACAAGATTTTGAATCTTGAGAGAAAGGAAATGAGCCTGGAGGCACTTTCCAGACGGTGGTGCAGGGAGCGTGAACACAGTCAGATGCAGCAGGCTCCCTGAGTTGAGCTGGAATTTGCAGGGCAGAGTACGGCAAAGGAGAAAACTACGTGCATAGCAAAACCTCCAGAAATCTCCATGGGGTCGCCTGGAGATGTTGTTGAATATTAAGCCATGAGTGTGAAATTCCATGAGACCAGGCAAAGGATGCCTGAGAGCTATAAACTGAACAATTCCCAGAGCTCAGGCAGGGCTGGGAGACCTTTGCATTCCAACCAGCCAGAGCAGAGTCCCTGCTGAACAAAGGGCATTCAGGAGAGATCCCACAAAAATAACATCTCAGCCACAGCACAGAATTAACCCTAGAATAAAAGTTACTTTAGACCCACCCTCAAGAATTAAAGAATAAGCCCCAGAAGGATCAAACTAATCATCAGGAAACTTAACTGTGTGCCAGAACAAAGTCCAGTTTTCTTTAAAAGAAAAGAGACTCTCGCACTCAATACCACAAAATACACAATGTCTAGCATCCAATCAAAACTCACAAGATAAAAAAAAAAAAATTGTGACCAGGAAAAAAATCAGTCTAATGAAGCAGATGCAAAAAATATACAGATAAGACAGAATTAGCAGTCAAGGACTTTAGGATAGCCATTATAACTATGCCCATGATTTAAATAAATAAAAACATGAATTTAATGAGAAGAGAAATGGAGGATATAAAAGGGAACTAAATGGAACTTCCAGAACTAAAAAAGAGAGTATCTGAGAGGAAAAATTCACTAGATGGGATTGAAAGCAAATTCGACATTGTGGAAGAAAGATCACAGAGCTTGAACACACAGCCACAGACACTATCCAAACTGAAGCCCACACACATCAAACAACATAAACAGAGCCTCAGAGACTTGTGGGACAACATGAAGTAGTCTAACATTGGTGTAGGTGAAAATCAGATGCGAGAGGATATTCTTTCTTTAGTAAGACAAAAGCTAGAAGAATTGATTACCAAGAGACCTGCACTAGAGGAAATGGTTAAGATAGCTCTTGAGGCAGGAGAAAAATGATACTACCTGGAAATTTGGATCTGCACAGAAGAACCTTCTATTTCTGCAGATCAACCGAATAAGCCCTGGGCCCATCCCTGAGCTATGCATGCAGTGAACAGACCCAAGGGAATAAAGGAAGCAAAGACTTGGAAAACTGAACTACCACATAACTTAACTACACAAGTATCAGATCATCTCATGAGTGGTACATGAATGGGATAGGCCCAAATAGTACAGTAAAGGATGTGAAAACTGAACTGACACTGGAACCCACCACCCACAGAAAGAAAAACAGAATTTGTGCTCTAAACCTAACCAGGTTGACTGCTTGGTCAAACAAACAAAAATCAACATTCTGCAGAGGATTTTAACAGAATCTAAAATCTCACAATAAAGGTCAGAACGTTCAGATAGAAGAGAAATTTACCAGGCATACAAAACCAAAACAAAACAGAAGAATGTGACCAATTCTCAGGAGAAAAAGACAATCAGCAGGTGCCAGCCACAAAATAGGACTCAGATGTTGGGATTATTAGACGGATTTTAAAGATATACAATAACTGTGCTCTATAAGATAAGGTGCACTCCTGAAATGCACAGACAGAGTTTTCATCAGAGACACAGACACTAAAAAAAGAACCAAATGGAAATTTTAGAACTAAAATTACATTATTAAAAAGAAAGTCACTGGATAGGTTCGCTAGGTTCAATAGCAGAATGGAGATGACAGAGAAAGGAGTCAGTGAACTTGAAGATAAATCAATAAAAGCTATCCAATATGAAGAACAGAGGGGAAAAGATCGAAAGAAATAAATAAGAGCCTGAGGAGCTTGAGGGACATTATTAAAATGTCTAAAATTCATGTCATTAAAGCCTTGAGAGGAGCAGCAGATAGGTGGAGAAAAAAATACTTATAGAAATTGTATCTGAAACCCTTCCAAATTTAGTGAAAGACAAAATACAGGATAAAAAATTAGATGCAAAACCCAGTAAAGACCCAGAAAATATAAACAGGACTGTAAACCGTCTTAACTTAATTGATATGTGTAGAGTACTACTTTCAACAATGGCAGAACACACATTCTTTTCAAGGGCACATGGTACATTCACCAGGAGAGACCATACACTGGGCCAAAAGAAAGCCTCATTAAAGTAAAAGGATTAAACTACACTGAGTGTGTTCCCTAACAACAAGAGAAATAAATTAGAAATTATTAAAAAAAATGATATCCAGAAAATCTGTGGCATATTGAAACAATAAAATACCATTCAGCAGTAAAAAAGAATAACTACTGATACATACAACAACATATATGGATCATAAAAAATGAGGTTGAATAACAAAAGCCAGATACAAAAGAGTACTTAGTAAATGAGTAGATTTATATGAAGTTCAGGCTCAGGCAAATTAATCTATGGTGACAGAAATGAAACCAGAACAGTGCAGGGGGTAGTTACTGGAAGGAGACATTTTAGTAAAAACTCAACAAATGTCATTATTAGCTATCATTGCCTTATTGTGTACCACCCCACTCCACAGTTCACCATTCTACTTTCTATATCCTAGTTAGTCCTTTTCATTTCTACTGTTTCACCTTTTTAAATGTATGGCACCTACATTCTCACTCCTGGTTAAATACTGAGACAGGGACTATAGCTCTTTCTTTCTCTCCCACAGTGGTTAGTCTGACACGGGCACAATGGACCACTTACAAAGTGCTACTGAGTAAACCAGACTGAGGCTAAGAACCTGTATGGGAAAATAAAGCAAAAGCACCGTGTATATAAAGCTACAACTTATAGTCCAAGTACAACCCACTGCCTGTTTTTGTAAATAAGGTCTTAGTGGAACACAAATATGCACATTTGCTTATGAATAGTCTATGGTTGCTTTCATGCTACGACACAGGTTGACTAGTTGAGACAGAGACCATATGGTCAACAAAGCCTTTAGAACCTCAAACAGTAGCTATCTGGCCCTTTACAGGAAAGGCTGCTGACCCCAGATTTAAGCTGCAGCAATTCTCGATGGGCAGGACAATAAAGCCACCCACTGCTCCCAGAGCCTACGGCTTCTCGGACACCTATCTGCTGGTATTGATCCAGGATATTGCAGTGCAGCTTCCCCAGGCTGGAATGTAAGAACTTTAGCCTAAAACACGTCATATGCTTCAACAGGAAGTCCTTTCTACCTATTTACAAAGATATCTAGAAAAAATACATTCTCCTCTTTAAGTCACATGGTATTAACTATTAGAGGAATGCCTATATTAGCCTCTTAGGGCAAGCATGATTCTTTCTGAATATGTAGGTGGCGTGGACCGTGGAGAACTGTATATATATCTGAAACTAACTTCTAACACTTAGCCAGCAGAATGGTCTCTTAGGCTGAGAATCAAGGGATCTGGGTCTAGTATGACTCTAACCACGTCTGAGAGACCTCAAACCAATCATACAGTATTTTCACACCAGAGTTCCCTCCTTCCCTAGCCTTCCCTAACAACGCGCCCACATGTGCTCCCCGGGTGACCCCTCCATCTAGCTTCCGTGCATGTTAGAGGCACAAGTATATAATGTGTGAAGTACTCTCCAAAGGCATAAAGTATTATTTTAAAGTAGCTCTACAGTAGCAAACACTATCATTTGAAAATATAAGTTTAAATATATTAAATGAAACACAGTACTTACCTAAACTATTAAAGTAGTACTGCTGTCCTGGGTAATCAATGTTGGAGGGAAAAACGCCTAAATATGAAGGAAACAAACATTTTAATTGCAGCGGTAGGCTTCTCCCGCCACCTCTGCCAGCTTTACTGAGGTGGGACTGACAAATAAAAATTGTACATGTTTAAGTTGGGCAACATGATTTTTTTAAAGGTGTACAATGTGATGATTTAATATACATATATGTTATGAAATGATTTCCAGAATCAAGTTCATTAACTCAAGTTCATCACTTTATATACTTACCATTGTGTGGGTATATACGTAAGAACACGTAAGATCTATTATCTTAGTAAATTTCAAGTATGTAATACAGTATTATTAACAATAGTCACCATGCTGTATATTACATCCCCAGAACTTACTCATCTTACAACTTAAAGTTTGTACCCTTTTATCAACATCTCTGCATTTACCACCCCACGCCAATCCCTGGAAACCACTGTTCTACTCTCTGGTTCTATGAGTTTAACTTTTTTAGATTTCACAAATAAGTGAGATCATACAGTATTTATCTTTCTCTGGCTTATTTCACTTAGCATAATGTCCTTCAGGTTCACCCACTTTGTCAAAAATAACAGAATTTCTTTCTTTTTTATGGCTGATAATATTCCATTATATACATATAAATACCACATTTTCTTTTTCTTTTTTTTTTTTGGAAGATGTTGGGGGTAGGAGTTAATTAATTAATTTTTGCTGTGTTGGGTCTTTGTTTCTGTGAGAGGGCTTTCTCTAGTTGTGGCAAGAGGGGGCCACTCTCCATTGCGGTGCGCGGGACTCTCACTTTCGCGGCCTCTCTTGTTGTGGAGCACAGGCTCCAGACGCACAGGCTCAGTAGTTGTGGTGCATGGGCCTAGCTGCTCCGCAGCATGTGGGATCCTCCCAGACCAGGGCTCGAACCCATGTCCCCTGCATTAGCAGGCAGATTCTCAACCACTGTGCCACCAGGGAAGCCCAATACCACATTTTCTTCATCCATTAGGTTGTTTCCCTATCTTGGCTATTGTGAATAATGCTGTAATGAATATGGGGGTGCAGATATCTCTTCGAGATACTGATTTCATTTTCTTTGGATATACACACAGAAGTGGGATTGCTGGACCACATGGTAGTTCTTTTTATTTCTTGAGGAACTTCCATGCTGTTTTCCATAGTGGCTGCACCAATTTACATTCCCACCAACATCCTCACCAATACTTGTTATCTCTTGCCTTTTTGATAATAGCTATCTTAACATTTCCTGATTGCCATCTATATTATAAAGCTATAGTAAACAAAACAGTATGGTAGTAGCATAAAAACAGACACATCTGATAGAACACAACAGCCATAAGGCTGTAACTACTAACCTTTCCAACAATTAAGAGATTCTTTGTAACAAAGCTCAAAGCCATTATAAATGATTTCTAAACAATTGTTAAAATAAGCTCTCTTTTGTTTGGGGTTAGCCCTACAGGGAACAGAATGTGGTGGGGACAATGAAACCCTAACTTATACTCTCTGAAGTTCCTTAAGGTTCCTAACGACATAAGATGGACTTTGCCTTCCAAGGGACCAAGCTTGGTCTTTGAGAGCTCTGACAAGTAGAGATGCTCTCGCTATTGAGAGAAGCTGCCCCACAACAAAGATGCTAGGTGAGCCACGTTCTTACCCCTCCTAAGGGACTTTCCCATTTCTTATCCCTAAGAAAGCAGTAGGACAGATGACTCAGTACTGCTGAAGGAAAGGAGAGAGGGAGGAGTGACAGGGGACACCTTCAGTGTGATGCTCCTCTCCCAGGAGTTATCAGACAGCAGCCTTCATGTACTTGATTATTTTCCACAGGGCTCCCATGTCACCTCAATTCTCAGATCACTCTAGATCTTTCTCCGACTTCACCGGAAAAAACGGCGGACAGATTGCAGGCCATTTGTAAATAGCACTGAATGTTTCAACTTTTAGCATTTAATTTTCTACTGTATTACACTGAAAATAGAATGATATAAAAGTAAGTCTCCTTAGAAAATAGACAAGGTTTTAAGAAGGAAACTAAGAGTTTAAATGTTATAATTGTGGGGGAAAATCCTCTTTAAAACCAAAATACTTGCCTAAATTTCATAATACGTCTGTAGAAAGCTTTACTAACCACTTAATCCTCAGACACACAAAGAAAAAGGAAACAAAACATTAGACTCCCGAGAATCATTTCTTTTCCCTTGCCAGCACTGAGAGCATCTGGGCAAAAAAGCTCATTACTAGATTTCCATAATTAAGTTGTATCAAAAATATAATAAAACTGGACATTTTCAATAAAGGAAGCTCCTGCTGCCTCTTCCAAGCACACACACTAGAAACACAGTAATAGGCAAACATAGGAAAACAAAAATCTGCGTAGATGCAACACAATCTGTAAAAATCACCAGAAAGTGAATACAACCAGCTAATAAAAGCAACAGCACAGTGCTTGGAAAGCTTTCTAATGTCATGAATATCATATGGTTCTCAAGAATACCAGTCACTGGCACAAACTGTGAAAATAAATTATTTATGGCTCAAGAAAAGGTAAAATAGTCTCAGAAGATTTCCCATGAATAAAAGATGAAATACTGGGGACTTCCCTGGTGGCGCAGTGGTTAAGAATCCGCCTGCAATGCAGGGGACATGGGTTCGAGCCCTGGTCCGGGAAGATCCCACATGTTGCGAAGCAACTAAGCCTATTCACCACAACTACTGAGCCTGCGCTCTAGAGCCCGCGAGCCACAACGACTGAGCCTCCATGCCACAACTACTGAAGCCCACGTGCCACAACTACTGAACCTGCACTCTATAGAGTCCACGTGCCACAACTGCCGAGCCCACGCGCCTAGAGCCTGTGCTCCAAAACAAGAGAAGCCACCGCAATGAGAAGCCCGCGCACCACAACGAAGAGTAGCCCCTGCTCTCTGCAACTAGAGTAAGCCTGTGTGCAGCAACGAAGAGCCAACATAGCAAAAAATAAATAAATTTATTTATTTTAAAAAAAAAGATGAAATATTGGAACTCATATGGTCTATAGAACAAGTGTTTGCAAAATATCAATAGTTTCCTTCTAAGTCAAGACCAGTATAGCATTTTCAATTAAGAGATCCAAAAAATTCATAGGTTTCTAAATAAAGTATTTTCATTGAGCATCAATTAGATGAAAAAAAATTTTTAATTAAAAAGCAGAAGCCACACTTCAAGCAATAACAGACTTGGTTTGGCCATGCATGAATATATGTCTCACCCGCCAAGGACCTAGTGGTCATTCTGAATTCTTTAAAATACTGGCCTTGCACTTCAGTACAGATTTGTCTTTCTTTTTTTAACTTTTCCTTGTACTTTGAATTCATGGAATATTACAGAAGAAAGCATATTTTAAACCCGCTTTAAGTCTCCAAATTTCAAGAAAATCATGGTTTTTGGTGAGTAGCAATAATGCTGTGGGTATAAGTGTGCAACGCTATTTGTCCCCTAAGAAAGCCTCAGGTTTAAAATTGGGGTTTGCAGCCTCTTCTTCGGAGCAGTGTGAGGACTAGCACCAGCTGGTTTATCTCTTGGTTTAAAAAGAGCCTATTAGGGAGCTCCTAAGCTGAACCACAGGGAACTGTTCCCGTTAAATGAAGATTCCCGTTAAAATGAAGATGCTTCTGCTCCCGTTAAAATGAAGATGAACTTCCAACCTGTCAGGCCAGAAGTGCTCTGTTCTGTACCTGAGCACGTTTCCATGATCTTCTTCAGAGGTCCGCAGGTGTACATTAGTCCAACAAGGATCCCGGCCAGATGCCCGGCGAAGGAAGTCCTAGGGGAGAAGGAAAGCCTCCGTGAGTGTTTGCTCTGATGCGGACTAGCAGCCGTCTTATCAGCCCAGGGCGCGTCGATTAGTCACAGTCCGCAGGCTCTCTTCCACATCACGTGTTTCACGCAGAGCAGCATTTAACTTAGTCCCAAGAACAACATTTCCTATCTTACCAAAAAAAAGTACAACGAATAACAACAATGACATGTTTAAAAGGCAATATCCCTCCTTGACCGAGAAAAGTGGGCTGGCTCCTTCAGAGTAGCAGAAGCATTTTGTTAAGACAACCCATTACACTTCTTCCAGTTTTTTCTCTGTAGCTCTTATCACAAAACATAAATGAAACGCATTTTCTCTGAATTAAATCTTGAATTAGCTAGCCACTGTGAGGGATGGGAGCTATCTGTGTTCACCACAGAGCAGACCGCTACGTTTTTACCCACCCCTGAGTAGTGAGGCGGAGAGCAAGAGAAACTCGGCAGAAGAGATGTCCACACTGGGCCCCCCTAGCCCCGCTACAAATATGCATCTTTCAGTCGCTCAGCCAAGAAAACCCAAAAATGTAAACTTCAAGCTTGAAAGATGAGATAGAGCATTAAATTGGTTCCACTCTTCTTAAAATAGCATCTAAGATTGGCAATCATTTCTAAATATAAATACAAGGCAAGCCTCAGCTAAGTATATGCTGAATGGGTAAAAGAGTAAATGAAAGAAGATCACCCAATGGGGCTCTCTGCCACCCCACAGCTCTTCCTCTCAATGCAGCCCATACCCTGCCATCAGTTACTCTCCCAGAACTGAGGTGAGGTCATGTATGTCACTGCCATGCTGTGGGGATCGCCGTCTTCTCCGTTGACAGGACGCTCTAGCCTGCAGTCAAGGCCTCCCAACGCCTGGACCTGCCCACCTCCTCCTTCCACCCTCGCCTGCTAAACCCATCCCCACAGACCCCCCCGCCAAGTGCTCACTGGTGACCACAAAGCTAGGAGGAACAGCGCGCCTCTCGTAAAGAATCACGTCCCAGTGGAAGAGTTGCTCTTTCCTTCTGCTGCCTGGCAACTGAAAGTTACCAAGGAGCCGGATGTGAACTCCAAGGGAACAGTGACTTCTGTGGTTTTCACATATGTATGTCATACACCTAGGACTGTGCCTGGCACAGGAGAGACACTCAAATATGTGTTGAATGCATGATTCCAGTGACCCAGGATGGTTTAACCAAAAGCACCAGGAGGCAAGTTAAAACCTCTGCATCTTCAATCTCAGAGCACTGGCTGTGCCATGGCAGTGACCGAACCGTGGTGCTGACGTTGTCACCCACGCAAAACCTAGAATCAAATCCAATACACCTTGTGACCACGGCCACAGAGGACAGGGAAAAGAGGCCCTAAATGCCACAAGCAAGGCAGCCACAAGTGACTGTCATTAGCTCAGAGCCAGGGAAAGACTTGCTGGTTCTCAGGAAAGAAACAGGCAAGGGAACACGTCAGAGAAAAAGACTAAAGGAAGCTTTCTGTAGACAGGACGGCACTGCCTCTTGTTCCCAGCAGCCAAGTCGATCACACTATTGCCCAAACAAGGTCCTGCGTACGTCTACACACACCGAAAGTCACGCCATCTGTGCGTGCATGCACATACACACACACACACACACACACACACACACACACACACAATTATCCCTCAGGACAGCTATTATTTTCATCAAATATATCTACCTCACAGTATGTTTAACCTGATAATAAAAACATGGATCAGATACTCAGTTTTCCCATTTTCAGGGAAGAATAGTATCAACTGTGCTTTCCTTTAGCTTTTCCAAAAAAACCCAAAATTGTACTTATTTTATTCTATTTTTAGGCTAAATACACTCTCCAACTAGTTCTAGGAATGGCAAAGAAAGTGGTAGTTTGAGGGAAACAAAGAAGAGGCCAGAATCAGTTTTTTAAAAACAGTAACCTCAATTTAACTGAAAAGAATAAAATACATCAATATTTTTGAAACTTATTAAGCCAATCTTTATGGTGCATCCTATAGATATAAAATGACAAGGAAGAAAAGTTTCAATTTTAAATCCCAACCTATTAAACAATCAACCTTGAATCTCATTTACAAGTTAGAGTCTAATATAGTTAAATGAATTTTTTCTCTCTCTAAATGGGTTTGTAGAAGTCTGAGTTATAACCTAATTGCAAATAACTAGGAAAGGGAGGCTGGCAGACCAGAGACCACACAGCATTATCTGCCAACATTCAGCATTTTCCACAAAAGTCCCAACTCGACACTCTTGCTGTCCTTATCATTTTCTTCAAGCTCTATACTAGTGTGCTTCTTTTAAAATAAAAAACAAGAAGAGGTAATGAGCTTATTCAGTCAAAACTGAGAACCTCTCAACATTACACACAGAAAGGGGAGGATACCGTCAATGAAAAAGGAATCATATGCTCGTTTCAAGACGTACGTTAACTTGCTCCATGCCGTAGGTAACCATGTGACCAACTACCTCTCTTGGCCCTCTAAGAGATACCCATGTCCTGAGAGAGGAAACAGACCTGCAGACAGGAAATGGAGCTGGGAACCACCTTCTCCCCAGCAGGATGGGGCACCCCAGTCCTAGGTAGGGTGCTTTATCTCCACCCCCAGGGGGTGCTGTGAGGCCACAAGGAGGCCCTGGGCTTCGGGGGAAGACGACACATCTGGGTGCTGATCAGTGGCTGGGAACTACCTTCAAATGTAACAGCTTTAGAAACAGACTGTGTTATGATCATAATTATACATGCTAAACACGTTTCAACATTTGTGGTGTCTGAGCATGCCCGTGGCTCCACAGAAGCCCTCCTGGAAGGCATGCACTCCCCTCTGTTCTTAGTTATACCTTCAGGCTGACACCCCAAGGGGCAGGCTGGGAAAACCCTGCTCTTAGGAACAGCTTATTCTTGACCTAAGCAGGTCTTAGGCTGGGACTGAGGATTTGGTGATGACCTGCCTCCTCACATCTTAATTTAAGGTAAGTCCTCAGGAACAGAACCACCATATTCAATGCTGCATCCATGATCACACCTGGTACAGTAAATGGCCTGACACTAACACTCAGTAAACAACTACTGAATGAGTGGAGAAGTGGAATTAAAATAACACATAAAATGCACATATCTAATGTACATTACAACTGTATTCTAAAAACACAAGTCACACCGGTCACCAGTTAATAGCTGTTTTTGTACCAAATTTCACTGGGAGAGCTAATGATTGAACACAACACCTCCTCCCCTCCCTCCCCTGTGCACACTTGGACAAGGTATTACACAAAACATGTGCTCAATTAACAGAGCAACAGCACTAAGCCTATTATTATAGCTTAAAATCGATCACTGAGAAGCTTCACTTCTTCTGATAGCTCAATAGTGCCTCTCTTGAGAAAATCATAACAGCTATAATCAAACACTGACTGTGATGGTGCGAAGAGGTCACAAGAGCCAGATACACTGTTGCTGTGTGTGGTTACTCAGGTCGTACACCGCACACACTACTGTGAGAAGGCACATCATCTGTCCAGGGTCTCAACAGTTCCACAAAGTAACTGACAGATCCAGCAATCAAATTCATATCGTTCTATCTCAACGTCAGAGCAAGTTAAGTACTGATGTAATTTTATCTTAATAGGGGACAATACCATAATCCAGTAGTTCTTAAACTTGTCCAGGTTCTAAACCCCTTTAAATATCTGACAAAAGCCATGAATCCTGTCTGCAGAAAGACTACACATACACAAAATATGTCATTTATAATTTTAGAAGTTCATAGATGGCTTGCATCCTATCCACGGACCTCTCACTAAAAATCCTTGCCTAAAAACAATTCATCACAAACAGAAGAATTTCGAACATCAGCACCAAGTCTAAGCAGTTATATACTCAATTGGAAAAACATTTTGTTTATACTCAAATCCTAACACAGAGGCAGCCATTTACTTAGATTACTTAAGTTTATGAACATGTCCAATTTCTTTATTGGCCCATTGCTCTCTAATGGTGGAACCTACATCTGGGTTCAATTTATTTCTTTCTAAAATCCAACTTTCAGTAATTCTTTCAGTTAAAGTCTGAGACTAAAAAATTCTGCTAGTCTTTGTATGTTCGAGAAGGTCCTTATTTCTGCATCCTGTTTTGTTGACAGGTGTAGTGATCTACTACTGCTGCTATGAAATGCACTGTCAATTGGCCAGTCATTCTTCTGCAGGTAATGTCTTTTCTCTCAGCCTTTGAGATTTTCCCTTTGTGGTGGATTTACTATCATTATAGAACAATCATTCCAGGTGTAGATTTGTTTAATTTACCCTCCTTGAGATTTGCTGTGTTTTTTCAATCTGAGGTCTCATGTCTTTCTGGAATTCTGAAAAATCTTCAGTCATTGTTTTTTGTCCTATGGACCTCTAGATATACAGCACTTGTGTATTTCCTGACTCAGAGTGGGAGCTCATGTTTATAGACAAAACTATAAAAAAAAAAAGAAAAAAAGATGAAACGCAAATATCAAATCAATATTGCTACATAATACTTATAAGGGACAGTGACGGTGGAAAGATAATTTGGGAGCAAAAGTAAGATTAAGATACTCTTGTGGATTACAGGTCAGTTATATCTCAATAAAGCTGAAAAAAAAGATATTATTGTGGACTTTAGTTACACAAACTATATGCGGATATTATTAACAGCAGCACACAGTGTTCTTTCCTATGATGCCAGCATTGGCCGATCCTCACTCCTTAAACAGGCTACTTGTAAGGCTGAGCTACCTTACGTGCTTATGCAAATGTTCCTGCTGTCATGTGCACTACTGAAGACTCAAAAACTAAAGCTATGATTGAAATCTGGGATAAGCTATACAGGTCCTCTGTTAAATGGCAGCTTCTTCCCACAGTTGAAGAGGCTGCCCTCTCAGGCACAGCTCAGAAAGCAGAAAATGAATTACTCTATGACATAATCTCCCGTGTATGCAGAGCAAATGACCTCATTAAGGGCGTAACTTGATGGAGACACAGGGTTGGACAAGGTAAGATAATAAGGCAAGGTAAAAGGCAATCAGCTAGAAGTGGCCTCTTGTACTGTACGTTCCAGAATTTCCTCCTGTAAAAGCAGTTACTATTACCAGATAGGGACTGAGCTGATCAAAAGCTCTGGGGTTTGGGGATCTTAATAAAAGGTCCCAGATTGGCATTAGAGCAACAAGATGTAGCAAGAATTTTTTCAGGTTTAATGAACGCCACTACAAAAAATCTTGATCGTATTGCTTCTTCCCAAGATAAACTATTCTTAAGCCATCTGTTTCTATCCGTGATGCTGTCTTCAACCACACCAGCCTGTGTCTTTGGCAATGGCAATCTGGGAGAGACTCAGTCTGTATGTCCTCTTTGTTTCTTTTACCGTACCTCCCTCATTCTGCCCCTGTCCCGCCCCACCCAGCCACCTTTGGCTTCAGAAGTAAAAACTAGTCACCTTCCAATATTACATCCTCGCAAAGGCAATGCGACCTCTACTACTCTTGCTGGTTTAATAAACATGGCTCCAACCTCAGACATAGGGTTGGGAGCTGACTGCTGACATTTACTTCAGTCCCGGACAATCATGACCTGGACAAAAACAAGCATTACAAAGGTGGAAGAAGTCTCTTTTACAAAAGAGCTTCCAATGTAATAGACGATGCCCAGCAATTCCTTGGCTCTCAAGCCCATGTCTCTCAGCCGGGCAGGAAGAGAATGCCATGAGCTGGTTCAAGAAAGTAGCATTCATTCATTCATTCATCCATCCATCAAATATTCACTGACTGACTACTACATAAATAAGACAAACACAGTCACTGCCTCACAGATCTTACGATTTGCGGGGGTAACAGACACAGACAGACACACACACAATAACTGCAAATTGTGGGAAGTGTAGGAAAGTGAGTCTCCTTTCCCTAGAGTGGTCTGGGATGGCTCTGTAAGTGGCATTTAAAGTGACACCCGCAGGATTTGGAGCTGGCAGGTCACAAGGTGAGGACGGCTGCTTCTGGCAGGGAAAAGCACATATGGAAGAGCTGTGAGGCAGGGAAGAACTTGGTGATTTAAAAGCACTGAGCGGCTATCAGGTGGCTGAGCACAGTGGGGTAGTGTAAGGACATGGGGTACAGCATACGATGAATTTAGAAAAACAGGTAAAAGTCAGGTCCTATAGGCCTTATGTGCCATGCAGAGGAATTTGGGTGGCTTTATAAGTACATTGGGAGGCCACTGGAGAAGCTTAAACAGGAGAATTCTTAAGAGTGATCTATCCTGTCTGCTGAGAGAACAGACTCTAGAGAGGCAAAAATGGCCAGTGTAAGCAGATCAGGAAGGAGGCCGATGTAGCTCAGGTGAGAAACGGTGGCAGCTTGGGAGAGGGTGGCAGCAGTAAGAGTGGGCAGCAGTGAATGGCCTGGGGTCTGTTTTGGTGGCGGAGATAAAAGGACTTGTTGACGGATTCAGTGTCTGGGGTGAGGGAAAGTGAGAAAGCTAGGCTTTTGACTTGTGCAAGGAGATGCACGAGGGAACCACTTACTGAGATGGGGAAGATGGGAGAAAAGGGGGAGGGTGCGGGGAGAGCCCAAGTGCTCAGTTTTGTTGTTTACTCCGAGATGCCTGCAGGACAATCAAATGGCAATATCTAGGGGAGTGTTCAGTAGGTAGCTAGATACCAAGTTGGAAACTGAGAGGAAGAATAATTCAGAATATTGCTCACATATTTCATTTTATTTGACTCCTAGACCATTTGTATACAATAGGACCATGATATTATATCTTTAAGTATATGATATATAATGCATTATACACACGTAATTATATGTATAATATCTAAAAACAAGACTTAAAGGAAATACATAAAAACAGCAACAGATAATATGGGGAAAATACATCCCCCCTTTTTTGTTCCAAATTTCTTATAATAGTGTTTTAGTGATTTCATTATTTTGTTTTTTGAAATATAAAGGGAACAGTAACTGAGCAAGGCTCCCATTTGAAAAACAATATTTCTCTCATCGTTGTGGCGGATAAATCTAAACATTTTCGTTGCTGTTGGGGTAAATCGTCAAGAAAGCTTTCCCCCACGTGGCACGTGCTAGTGCTTCTAAAACGAACTCCAGATGAAAATCATGATCACTAGCTTTGTGGTATTAATAAGTTTCTTTAGGAACTGTGTTGTTATTCCAATCTCCTTCAAAGCAAAATGAGAAGTTGTGCCCAATTAAATGAAAGAAACAAGTAAGTGAAATTACATGCAAAATAAAGGGATAACCCAGTACACTTAATTGGAGGACAGATGTTAAAGAGTCAGTGTAATTCTGTACGTGAGGCCGGTGCTCTTCTCCTCACCAAACTCTTCACATAATTAGACACCTCCTAGAGTCCCCTTTCCTGTATTTTCCATATCACTGCTGAGTAGATTCCAATTGCCCAAAATCTCTCCATCTGCTCTGCACTGCCCCCAGCCCAGTCCTGCCCCACCCCAAGCTTGAGCCATTTGCAAAAGCCATGCTTCCACTCTTCTCAACTTTGTATGCACTATTCCCTTTGCCCAGCTAAGCCCTAGCAAAACAGCCTTCCTGGTCTGCCTTCCCTCAGGACAAGGCAGGGGTTGCTTCTGGGCTCCTGCAGTACAGTCTGAGTTCCTCTAGCATTTGAGGACCTTCCCTGTCTGCTGACTTTTCTGCCGTTGCCCTGCTGCTTAAGCTACTGGCTACCAACCCTATCACACCCAATGCCCCCTTAAACCCAAATATTCTTTAATGCTCTTTCTATTTTCTTGTAATGGAATGTATAAATAACTTACCTACACACATACTTTTAAAAACACAGACACAACAAACACGTGCAATCTCAACTCAACACAACGCCCCACTTGTAAAAATTAAGAAAGAAAATTTTAATTCACATAGTAAAATACTATGAATTATAAACGTTGAGGCAGAACACCACCAGAAGACATATAAAGTCGTCCTTTGCTTGCCCCTCTATGTACGGAATCTGCACGAAGGTGAGGTTAAAAAATGCAGGGAGGTACAGATGGGCTTTCTGTGACTCAAACACCACAGGCAGGGTTCCGCCGGTCACGTGATCTTACGTGAGGGTAACTAACTTTTGACTCCAAATAAAGCAAAGTATAATACAATTTTCCCTTCAGTTACATTTACAATTCAATTTACAATTTTCCTGGAAAAGTCACTGTATATTAAATCTATGCCAAAGAAAAAAAGTCTTTGCGTTTATATGAAAAACACAATCAGGTTTTAGGCTGGGATAATCACCAACAGGTTTTTTTACCTACAGAAAAGTCCTTTCAACAGACTGGGGTGTGGGGTGTGCCGGACATTGCTGTTGAAGGGGACGGTCCTGCGCGCTGCAGGGCAGCCAGCACCTCTGGTCCTCACGCGCCAAATGCCAGTAGCACCTCCACTAATCATCATGACACCTATACACAGCCCTGTAAATGTCCAAGATCCTTCCTGGGGACCATGTGACCTATCCCAGTGGAAAACCACTAGCTTAGCACACAGCAAATGCTTATGAAATGTTTGTGGAACTGATGACCTTTAATCATTAGGCCTCAAAAATATTTCTTTTCGAAGTACGTCTCATGTGACCACATCATGCACAAATTCCAAGGATTCCAAGTAAATTTACAACATACTGAACTGATACGCAAGAAAACTTCCCACCACAACTGACACGCACGTGGGGAGCGAGACTGTTTGGAAGAGGCCGTGATCACTTCCACGCTGCGCTGTGGCAGAATAAATGCAGCTTGGCACATGGAACCACTCTGCCATCTGCTATTACTACAGACGAAAATATTTCTGGATACCACATGAATGATTATGTGCACATCACCTGCAGAAAGTAAATGTAAAATGAAAGAGAAGTTGGATTGTTTATAGCCTGATTTTAACATATGCTACTGTTATGACACAAATCGGCCTTTTGGAGGTATTTTCAGAAGCCGTGTCATAACTGGAAATCCTATGGCCTTATGGTAGCTGGGCTCTTTGAGGTTGCAGGAAGAGACTGGCTTAGGTGACCCTGATTAATGCGAGTTCATCATGGGGTACACAAGGAAGAGAGGACGGCAAGGAACAGTCTCGACTGTGAACTGTGGCGGTAACTACGACACTGTGCTTGTACACCAGGACACAAATGGACAGGGAGCCCTTGCCAGGTGGTGATCTTAATCCACTGGCTCTCAATCCTGGCTACAAAACAGAATCTCTTAAAGAGATTCTCAAAGTTACAGTCCCCTGGACTCCACTCCCAGAAATTCTGCAGAATTGCTCTCGAGTGGGACCCTGACACTGTTGTGTCTGTTGGGTTACTTTTTGATTATGTTGTTTTTAATTTAATTTTAATTTTGATTATGTTGTTTTAATAACAACAATTTATGTTGTTTTTAATGTGTTGAGGTTGAGGACCATTGATCTTAAGCCAAAATTCAAATTCTAACGAGATTTCGGCTGGCATAATAGGCCAATAAGGAAAACATTTTGAGTATTGGCAAGACTCTTCACCCTACAAAGTACCCCACAGAAGTGACATCTGTTTCCCTCCTTGGGAAGTTGGTCTTAATATATTCCGAAATGCTGCAAGAGAAGTAGGTATAGCTTTGAAAATATATGCAAGGAAACATATGAACTTACTTCAAAAGATTTACAAGTTCTTTGTTCTTATAAAAACATGATAATTTAGCTAATGTACCCACATATTCAAGACAGTCATATACACACAGTCAAAGATGAAGACAGTAAAGAGCTAAGGTAACCCCTCAATCCCTAAATCCAACAGAAAGACTGGGAAACAAAACTGGATCATAAAGCTAGCCTATAATTTCAGAAAAGGTAAATACTACTTGTGGTTAAATCTGGTCTGAATCAAAATTCTAACTATGAATGCCCCACCTATTATATGACTCAAGAGACTTGGGCATGCCATGCATATCACATTCTGCTCCTGCAGCAGCTTTACTGGTATGCCTGTAAGGCACAGTTAATGTTGAACAAGAGCACAGAACCACCACCTGCGAAGTTCTGAAAACCGCCTATATTTGTTTATGCAAGACAACACGCTAGGCTGAACATCTATAGACAAAGTAACCCAGTGAAGCCACGAGACCCATGTGGGCTCATCTGAGGAACACTGTCACAGTTAAAGATATACAGTTCCACCTCTGATGGAGGCCCAAGCAGGGCAGGTGTTCCCTCATCTCCCTTCCTGTCAGCTAGAGCACAACTGTGGGACTGACACTTGGCCAATGAGATACACCTCATTCCTAATCTTGAGAATATGGCGATGAGAGTCCAAGGAAGCAGTGGCAATGGCACAAGTGTCCATCCAGTTCTCACAGGTTTTTTTCCAGCCCAAAACTTCAGAATTCTCAACAATTCTAGAAGCTGCTTGGTATCTTTCTAATAAGTCTTTTGTGGTTAAATATGCCAGAGTTAATTTCTGTTTTCAATCAAGAATCCTGACTGGTAAGGAACAGGTACATATATGGATGCCGAGGAGATATGTGGCTCTATCTTCTCCAGAATTGCTGGCCTTACGCTGATGTAAGACAGGAGCTGTTGGTCAACTCCGTCAGCATGTGGAGAGAGCTTTCCTGAGAATGAAGCTGCGGTGTACAAATTCTAAGATGGGCCTGGTGATACCTGATTCCTGGTATCCTTGCCCTTCATAAATCCTTTCTCCCTGAGCATGGATGGGACTACAACTTGCTTCTAACCAACAGAACAGAGCATGCCACTTCCATGATTATGTTACATAGGACTGTAATTTCTGCCTTGCTAGCAGACTCTTCCTTGCTGGCTTTGATGAAGGAAGCTGCCCTATGGAGAGATTCAAGTGTCAAGGAACTGAGACTCTGGCTGACAGCAGACAGCAAGGCTCTCAGTCCAACAACCCACAAGGAACTGAGTTCTTTCAAAATCTACATAAGCTTGGAAGCAGATCCTTCCTCAGTCAAGCCTTCAGATGAGACCTCAGTGCTGACTGACACCTCTGTTGCAGTCTCACGAGAAAACCTGGAGCAAAAGACCCAGATAAGCCATGCCCAGCCTCCTGACCCACACACACCATGAGATAATAAATGTGTGTTTTAAGCCACTACGTTTACTATAACTTGTTACATGGCAATAGATAACTAATACAGAAGCCAACACAGGAAAAAACAAAAAACAGAGACAGAAGATAGAGATAGAATCCTGACAACATTGCTTGAGTTGAATCCCAGCACATCTGGTGTCTCTGAAACCCTGAAAAGCACCACTGGAAATTTTAATTATGTAAGCCAACAGAGGTCCTTGTCTTTGATCAAGTTAGTTTGAGCTGGGTTTCTTTAAATTGTAACTAAAAGAACCTCAATTAAATTGTCCAAAGATGACAGAGGCAATGTAGAACCAACAGATCTCAAAGTCTCAAAGAGAATTCTGCTCTACACTATTTCAGTTCCCGTGTTGGCCAAGACTCCAGGTGGAATGGAAGGCTTGAATATTCTAATAAAACTGTCAGAAAGGATGTTACCACACTAAAGAAATATTAACCCAGATGTTCAAGTCACTATGAATTTCCAGAACCTACACCCTTGGACTAGATACAGCTCCATTCGTCACGTGTGGGAGAAATAAAAATAAAATTGCAAGAATTAAAAGAGAAAATACACATAAAAGTGTCCCATATAATGCCTAATACATTGTAGGTATTAAACAAAATTGTGAGTCAAAATCCACCCACCTACCTCATTTTTGTAAACTGAAAAACACTATTTGTAATTACTCATTTACTATCTCTACTCAAGAGCTCTTTGAAATCCATAGATACTTTTATCCAGTAAGGTGTTATTCTCAGGGACTCTGATGTGCTCAGACGTGTGTAAGCTTCATCAACCCTTCTTCTCGTACCCACAGAAGACAGCTCAGGGGCACTGAAGTGGTGGCAGCTCTTCCAAGGAGCCAGACACTGATTTCAGGACCTTCCTGTGTTGTATTTTTAGTCCTCCCAACAAACCCATGAGATGGGTACTGTTACTGGCCCCACTTAACTGATGAGGAACCGTAGAAGCGGCACTCAATAAGTGTGTGTTGAAAGGAGAACTGAGTAATGGATCCATCCCCAGTACCGCTCACTGATGGATACACCTCTGCCTGCCTTTGCTCAGCTTCTGTGCGTCTAGGAGAGCATAAGTAGGATGTATAATCTGCCATGAGGAACATGAGAACAAGACTCCACATATATAACCAGGAGCCATATAATTATTCATGTAACACAAGTCTAACAATATAATGGATCATGTTTTACCCACAAAACACTTCCAAAAAATGAATTAATCTACTCTGATTTCTAATTTGCACCTCTCAACAAACTTTTTCAAGAAACAATGTGTGCCTTTTTCAAATCTACTGAAAAATTTGTTTCACCAGGTGGTTTTAATCTTCTTTACTATTTTCTAAGAACTTCTGCCGCCTGTTCCCCATCCAATCTTTTTTTTTTTTATTGTCGATTCTGCGCTGAACCTTAAGAAAACTCAATTGAAACTGACATGCAAAAATCTATGAAATCCAGATCAAGCCATCGTTAAAAACGAAGACCTCTGAGGAGGATCTTAGAAAATATGGACCACAGGAAGAACACCTCTCTCATTAGTTGGGCAGTCCACCTCTACCTGACAGGGAACAACAGCTCTCATGAGTCTTTTCAGACTGAATACAGCAGTGCCCCCTGGTCCACGATTTTGCATTCCAAGGTTTCAGTTACCCAAGGTCAACCGTGGTCCAAAAATGTCAAATGGAAAATTCCAGAAATAAACAATTCATAAGTTTTAAATTGTGTGCTGTTCTGAGTAGCATGATGAAACCTGTCACTGTCCTGCTCTGTCATGCCCGGGGTGTGAATCATCCCTTTGTCCAGCATGTATGCCTGTTAGACACTGAGTAGCCATCTGGGTTATCAGATCGACTGTCGCGGTATCACAGGGCTTGTGTTCAAATCACCCTTATTTTACTTAATAATGGCCCCAAAGTGCAAGGGTAGGGATGCTGGCAATTTGGATCTGCCAAAGGGAAGCCATAAAGTCCTTCCTTTAAGTGAAAAGGTGACAGTTCTCAACTTAATAAAGAGGAAAAACTGTACGATGAGGTTGCTAAAATCTACGATAAGAATGAATCTTCTGTCCATGAAATTGTGAAGAAGGAAAAAGAAATTTGTGCTAGTATTGCTGTCACACCTCAAACTGCAAAAGTTTGGCTATCATAATGTATAATAAGCGCTTAGTTAAGATGAAAAAGGTATTAAATTTGTACAATAAGATATTTTGAGAGAGAGACCACATTCACATAACTTTTATTACAGTATATTGTTATAATTGTTCTATCTTATTATTGCTGTTGTTCATTTATTTCTGTATCTAATTTATAAATTAAGCTTTATCATAGGTATGTATGTAGAGGAAAAACATACATACAGGGTTCAGCACTATCCATGATTTCAGGCATCCGTTGGGGGTCTTGGAACGTATCCTCGGAGGAGAAGGGGGGCCTACGGTACTCAGAATGAGCCAATCCTGTATCATTTGAAACATCGTTGCAAACAATGTGCGTTAAATAGTGTATAATCAGTATGCTCAAGACATTGATAGCAACCATATGTGGTGTACTCAGAGAGACATGGGAGTGGAATTTATGAATTTTAAATGAACTTCTACTCTTTCTTAGGGCAGATCTTTAAAATTACTGCTACAATGCAAAAAGCTTAAAGACAGGTGTTTTCAACCTTCCTGTGTCTAGCTATAACCCTCCAATCACTGTGGTTGTGACTTGAGCCATTTCTCAATCCCTGCAAACACACCTTAAATCTTTTGCCATGAACGCCATTTAATGCCTAACTCTGAGATTCTCAGATTATAGATCTGATAACTCCAGAACATGACTAAGACCGCTATTATTAGTGTAAAATACCTGAGGAAAACAAAACCAAATACGAACCATAATAATGACCATGATGAAGGAGAAAATTCTTCCGCTTTCAGAAAAACCACAATTCTTTATTGTCAGGAGGAAGAACTGTACAGAGGACCACCCATGCCACTTAGCTTTTCCCCATAAACAAGTTTTCCTGGATAAGATCAGGAGAAATACGAGAGGAGCAATGAGTCAATGAGAAATGTGGCGAAGACTCATCATAACCTATGACCCTTACTTTTTCACTCCCAAGTAGACTCCTGAATTAAGGAGGAGACTTAATATTCCACAAGGTTATTTGGCCACCACCTATCCGGGTAGGCAAGCTCTTAGGAATCTCACACTTATTCAAAGTGAACTGTCTTCCACGTGGACTCTCCCCTCATCCCTCACTCAGCAGCACACAAGAGGGAAGAAAAGGGGAGGAGGCTGCCATGAGTCAGTGATCAGGTTAGATAAACCAGACACGGCTCCTATTAGAAACCTACCATAAGTACACATGTGGTACCTGTGCTGAAACGACTTTAAGGCAGTTCTCTAATGGGAAAATACAAAAAAACAAACAAAAAGAGAAACATTAGTAACAGAGAATTTCCATCAACACCATACCGGTTATTAGTAAAAAGATGTGTTGAATAGTGTTCATTTCTAATTCATAGACTCCACTAGTATATTCAGTACAAAAGAGCACTGCAAGTTTATAAGGCCGTTTTTCTGCCGCCTGCATGGTACTGAATTATTTAAAACTCATTTGAAAAACACACACACCTGACAGCTTTTAAAATATCGTTTCACAACACCGTTTTCAACATCTATAAAAATATGTGCTAGAAAAGCAGATTCTATATACTCTGTCTTTCATTAGCAAGTCCTGAAGTGTTTTTACCCACTGGTGCATCACACTTCACAAAACCATTTCAGAGGAATAGGAAGTAACGTGAGCCTTCGTTCAGAGTTCAAGTTACTTGGTTTATATCATACAATGAATTTATACCACCCTCAAAGTAAAATTAGCTGCTTCACCAAAATCTGCACAATGTCAGTTACACTGGGACATCTTCCCTCCGAAGTTACAGGATCTAAGCCCTCACAAACTGACTCAGTAAGATCTCATCAAATAAATTCTACAACTTTGGATGCAATACTGATGTTGGAATACACCTGAGAAACTCAAAGACATTTTAAAGATTATATATCAATATTGTTTGGATCACAAAATCTCTATAATGCTTTCTTTTAAAAAGAATTTTTGGGTTTAACAATATTAGTCCAAAACTTTAATAATAAAAAAACAGTGATCTCTTAAAACAGAAAAAAAAAATTTTTTTCAATAAATTTATTTATTTACTTTTGGCTGCGTTGGGTCTTTGTTGCTGTGCGTGGGCTTTCTCTAGTTACAGCGAGTGGGGGCTACTCTGCTGCAGGGCACGAACTTCTCACTGCAGTGGCTTCTCTTGCTGCGGAGCACAGGCTCTAGGCACGCAGGTTTCAGTAGCTGTGATGCGCAGGCTCAGTAGTTGTGGCTCGTGTGCTCTAGAGCACAGTCTCAGTAGTTGTGGTTCACAGGCTTAGGTGCTCCGTGGCATGTGGGATCTTCCAGGACCAGGGATCGAACCCATGTCCCCTGCATTGGCAGGCAGATTCTTAACCACTGCACCACCAGGGAAGCCCCAGAAAAAATTTTTTTATGAAAATATACATCCTTTTAGAAGTTGATTTAGCTTCCTCCATACCTACTTACATCTGCTTTTTCATATCTACGGTTTCAAGTTTTCCTTCTAATTTTCTTAATTAAACCTGCCATAGACTTGTCCATTTGATTCGTCTTTTTAAAGATATGGCCCTCCAATTACCTATCATCTTTTTCCTTTTTAGTTTATTAAATTTTGCTTTTATCATTATCAATTTCTTCATCCTCTAATCTTGTATTTATTCCTTCTCTAGCTTCTTAAATTGAGGACTTCATTTATTTACTTTTAAAACTTCCTTGCTATATTATAAATAGCACTTAAGAGTTTGACATGGAGTGCTCTCATTGTTCATTTCTAAAGGTTTTTTTTTTTTTTAACTTTCCTCTTAATCATGGAGTTATTTAAATTTCCAAGTGATTATGAATGATTATTGGAGTTTTTTTTTCCTTTTACTGATATTTAATTTTTAAAGTCTTTATTATTACTTTGTGATCAGAGAATATGGCCTATAAAATCTCTATTTTTAGATGTGATTGAAGCTGCCTTTGTAGCCTGGTACAAATCCCTGTTTATCTTATTACCTCATGTAGGAATGTGTGGTCTCTGTGTAAGATGAGGCTGGGCCGACGGGCCCAGGCACTGCTGGGCACTGAGGGGCGCTTCAAGCATTCTAGCCCCCTTGCTGAGCTGCCTCTCAAGCCTCCTGAGTGTTGTTTTCTTTTTTGTCCATTTGAATTGACTTTGCCTTCTAACTCAGCACTCAGGTTTTGCATCTGACTTCTTTCCTCTCTAGACTTCTGAACTTGGGTCAGTAACTCAACAATTTACACTTTGCCTATTATCTTTAGTTGGGCCAGCCACCCCAAACTGTCTTTATTCAACAAACATACACTTTTGAGTAACTGTGATGGGGCAAGCACTGTTTTAGACACTGCGAATACACAGCGAACAGAACAGACTATAGCTCTGCCCTCCTGGAACTTAGGAGGCACAGGTAAGTTAAAGACTCATGAAAATATGCTACTGTTAATATTTTAATAACTCAATTTTTCCACTGTAAATAATGCATGCTCACCATAGAGGATCTGGCCAAAAAACGTTGAATAAAAACAATAAATAATTCCATAACATTAACAAGTAATAATATTTTTATGTGCTTTTCTTAGTCCTTTTGGTGACTATTCTTACTTTGGAAAAAAACTGAAACCACATCATATGTAATATTTTGTATTCTACTTTCTACCCTTATCTTTTGTTTTGTGTTTTTGGCCTGCTGTGCTCAGCTTGCAGGATCTTAGTTCCTTGACCAGGGATTGAACTCAGGCCCACGGCAGTGAAAGCGTGGAGTCCTAACCACCGGACTGCCAGGGAACTCCCTCTATTCTTACCTTGATGATCTTCCAATTCCATTAAAATAATCTCTGAAAATACCATTTTAATGGCTATATAATATTCTATTACAACATGATTTACTAAACCACTTACCTACTACTAGATATTTAAGTGGTTCCCAATTTTCCAATACTTCATGACAATAAATATACTCACGTCAAAAAAATTTTTTTTGTATTTACAGTTATAATTTGGACAATTTCCTAGAAAGGTAATTACCAAACTAAAGGGTATAAACTTTTTACAGCTCTTGATACAGATCATCAAATTACTTTTCAGAAAGTCTGTACCAAGATACAGTCGCATCAGAGGTTTATGTAAACGCCCATTTCACCAAACTCTTAACCACAGTAATAATTTTCTAATCTTGTTGGTTTAATAAGTAAAATAGCTTATTATTTTAATTTTCTGTATTTGGTCAACAATGGATTTTTATGTTTTACATTTATTAGTCACCGATTAATTTTTTTCTGTACATTGTCTATTGATGGACTTCTTTCTTGCAGTTATTACTGTTCATTGCAAAGATATGATCCTCTTTTTCCACATATATTTCTAACTTTTTTGCCTTCCGTTTTAATGTATAATGTATTTGGACCTGGAAAAAAAAGTGTTGCTTTTGACTTCATTTGAGGTTATATTCATTGTTTTTAGGTTTAGAAATTTCCTCCCAATTCAAGAACTGAAAAATTTCCCTCACACACTCCTAGACATTTTTCAGGTGCTGTTTTTTAAATCTTCTAAACATAATCTATATGAAATTCGTTTTGGAGTACCGTGAGTTAAAGCTATAAGTTTAATTTCTTCCAAATGGTTAAACTATTCTTCAAGTACCATTTGCTAAATAACCCTTATTTTCCCCCACTGATTTATGATGTTATCTTTATTATGTTTGTGGCCTATTTTGCCCTAAAAAGACATAGGGGGAAAAAAAGTGTGTCTTAGAATCAAGGAACTATAGTAATATAAATAATAGAAGAGATATGTTGCTAGAAATAAAACTTGTTATTTATTTGACCTGTGTGTTATAAATGACTACAAAATTAAAATGTTCTACTCTTGAATTCAGAGGGGAACAATGTTCATTTAAAGAGAGATAAATTAGAATCAAATTATTTCATCTCTCATATAAGCTAATGAGAAGCCAAGTTTAAATGGAAGGAGCATTCAAGTAGTCTACAGCCTCTTCTCAGCTGGTTATCACAGAATAATTGACATACTAATGATTTCAATTCATAGCACCGACTGTCTTCATTTTGTATAATTTGAACCAAACCTGAATGTAAATGGAAAACAGTCCTCTTGACTATTTAACTCCCAACACTTTTAACTAAAAATCACTTAATACTGCAGAAGAGGAAGGGGGAAATTAACAAATATAAAGAACTTTCTATTTAAAAACATTCCTCCTTATACTGAAATGGGAAGAATTAAGAAAATACATCAGGAAGTTCCAGAGATGTGATTTATCATCTTATTAATTGAGAGTGAAAGTTGTAACATTTATCTCCGATAGTGTCTCCTGAAAAAAAAAATTCCAAACAGACCAAAGTGCATATTCTAAATACTCCAAAGGGAAATAAATGTGCTTCACAGGGTTCTTTTTTTTCCATTAAAAAAAATACTAGTAAGAAAAAAAGTCAACTCAAAATAATTGCTACAATTGGTAATTAACTTCTCAGATTAAAAAACACCCTTTTTCCTGTAACACACATTATACAGAGCTCTTTAATTTAATAAGATGTACTTATTGATATCACCTTTTAACTTAGGGCGTATGACTTTTCTTTGATTTTTAAAAAATTCTATCTTTTAAAAATAGCCTCTAGTTGTCATTACCTGAGACATCCAATACAGTAAATCCAAGTCTTGCACCTGTCACTAAGTCACCAGAATTGACCATTAACAAGCCTAGTTAGTTAAGTACAGGTTGGGTAAGTGCTATCATCCACACATCCACAATTACATCACAGCATGATGGCCAATTAGTTTCAACCTGAGTAGTGAACCTTATTCCAGACAACTCTGTGTTCAACTGGAAAAACAGCTGCTTCCTTATTTCTACCTACTGTTCTTCTCTGCTGTTCTGAGCCAGCCAATTGGGTGAAGCAGGCCTGAAACAAGGTCTGAGTAATTTACAGACAGCAGGAGTCCTCCATGCTGGTGTGCTCTAGTCGGGATGGAAATTTCTCATATCTACCTCTGTGTATGACATGCACATTTTACAGTGGAGCCACAGCAGTTCCATTTAACAGAAGACAAGATGTGTCCATACACCTAAATTAAAACTTGCTTAGAAACCATGCTACATGGCTAACTGAACACTACTTCTGGGTTACAAGAGGGCAAGTAAAAGGAAGTTAATGCTTATACACATGGACATTCAGGAGTGATATCTTACAACTCTTCATTAAAAATAAAACCAATTGTCACAGCCAAGAGGAGCTGCTATGGACTGAATTTTGTCTCTACCCAGATTCATATGTTGAAGCCCTAACTCCCAATGTGATGCTATCTGGAGATGGGGCCTTTGGGAGACAATTCTGTTTAGATGAGGTCATGAGGGTGGGATTCTCATGATGGCATGCTCTCATGCACTCTCTCTCTCTCTCTCTCTCTGTCTCTCCCCCTGTCATGTGAAGACACAGTAAGAAGGCGTCCATATACAAGCCAGGAAGAGAGTCCTTGCCAGACTCCAACCATGTTGGCACCTTCATCTTGGACTTCTAGCCTCTAGAACTGTGAGAAAATAAAATTCTGTTGTTTCAGCCAGCCAATCTACAGTATTTTGTTATGAAAGCCCAAGCTGACTAACACAGGAGCCTAAGGATACATAAAATGTCATGTGGTATTCCAGATAAGAACCTAGAACAGAAAAAGGATATCACATGAAAACTGGGGAAATCTGAATAAAGCACGGAGTTTAGTTAACAATAATGTGTCATACTGGCTTATCAACTGCAACAAATACACCATACTCATGTCAAGATGTCAAAATTAGGTGAAACTGGGTGCAGGTTATGTGGGAGCTTTCTGTATCTCTTCACAATTTTTCTGTAAATCTATAAAGCCATTCTAAAAAATAAAATTTATTATTTATTTATAAATAAATCCTGTCTTCAACCTACTCCCAAAACAACCTATCATATCATTTCTTGATTTTCAGTGTAAAAGACTTTCTGTTCTTAGCTATAGTTTAGAATAAATCTTTATCCATTCATATCAGCCAAAAAAAAAATCCCCATAGACATTGGCTAAGTTATTATTTATAGAACTTAAAATTGTACTGTGTACTTAAGGTTTCTTAGTATATATAATCTAATAAGAACCCCTTGAAATTCAGTATCATCACTCTAACAATGAACAATTATAGCATCCTGAAAATATGTAGAGGACACAAAGACAAATCACAGACAAGGAAATATAACTTACTGAAAAGGAAATAGATAGTTGTCCCATTTCACTAACAATAGAAGTATAAATAACAGCAAGAGTTTTGTTACATATCAGGTTTCCAAAAACCTTACAGCAAATATTCAGGCTGGCCAAGAAGTGGGGAAGCAGACACTTTCATATGCTGTTGGTAGGCTATGAACTAGAACAAACTTATAGAAAGCAAGTTGGTAAAATGTATAAAAGTGCCATGAAAATAGTTCAAATCCATTATTCTAATTCTGGAAATCTACTCTGAGGACATATTCAGACCTGGGAGCCAAGACTAG
Organism: Neophocaena asiaeorientalis asiaeorientalis; assembly: GCF_003031525.2. Taxonomy (NCBI): domain Eukaryota; kingdom Metazoa; phylum Chordata; class Mammalia; order Artiodactyla; family Phocoenidae; genus Neophocaena; species Neophocaena asiaeorientalis. The sequence goes on from NW_020172738.1 coordinate 4,890,804, forward strand.
CAAATAATGCTTTGGTAGACATCCTCACTTATAATTTGGACGATTAGGTAATAAAATTAGCATGTAAAATTAGTGAATGAGAAAATAAAGGAACCACAACAGGAATCATTATACACCATTAAAACTGAGGATTTTGAAGAGCTGTTGCTTATAACAAGTTAAATGAGAAAATAGGAAATATAATTGCGTATAAGGGAAGGAGTGTGTGATGGCAGAAAGCTAAAAGTAGTTTTCTCTGGGAAGGAGACTATGGGCAATTTGTTTTCTTTATCATACTTTATATATCATCAACTTTTCTACAATGAATATATTGTTCTTTCAGTTAGGAGCTGAGAAATTAGGTTAAACTCTCGTTCAGCTACTGCTTTCTTTTCAGTTTAATTCTTTACGTAATATAACCAGTTTTTTAAAGAAATTGTTACATTAAGTCTCTTATAAAAGAAAGAAGAAACTTAGTAGTCAGATACAATTCTTTTCTGTGCCTAATGCACCTCCTATTTAGCTTGAAGCTCTTCCTACGGTGGTCAGGGATGGGCTCAGGACAAGGCTGGGTCTCCTCTCTTGCCACGAACTTGGACTCCAGAGCTAGAGAGATGATTTACACACTCCCTTTCCCTCGAAGAGTTCAAATTCTAGTGGGAGGGAAAGTTCTCTGCCTCGAAATTTCTCATTCTCATCTCGTAAAACCTAACTCAAGGGAATCACTGCTTTGGTTAAGTACTGCTCTCACCTTGAGTCCTGGTCAACTGGAAGCCCTCCTGAAGACAGACAAATTAACTAACTCCTTTATATAACTCATATAACCTTGCTTTACAGGAGTCTGTAAAGGGAAAAGGGAGGAAATATATCAATGGACATCCAAGGAATGCAGAAGAAAAATCTGCTCAGGAGAGTCCTGGGACATTGATTCAAACTGAACTCTTTAACAGGCTATGAAAACATGTTTCCGTGAAATAAAACAGAGGGTGAGTATCAATTCTATATATGCAACATTTGTCATCCAAGTTTAGTAGAAAAATGCAACCGTCCCAGTAGATACAAAACAAAAGATGCAATTGTGTAATATAACTTCTTGAAAAACAACGTAATCCGCCCTTGAAGAACAGGAATCTCAGACAGCAGCCCTCTCTCCTCTCCACGGGCTGCCATAACACGGCCCCAGCCCTGAGAAGACCACAGTTCCTGCTTAGCTCTCATCCATCAGGCCATTTTTGTCAAAGGAGCATTCTCTCCAAAGCACAATTGAGTATCGTTGGATTTACCTATTTGCCACTTGCTTGCTTACACAAACTCCCAATGTATATTTTAACCCTACATCCACTCAGGTTTTGTTTTATTTCCTACTAAGTTACTGAATACGTCTACATTTAAAAGGCTTGGAGAGGAATATTATACCTTTTGGGAAAATGTGGTAACTTTTACACTTCATTGTCTCCTTTGCTCTAGATAACCCCTTTCTCTTGAATTCTCAAAGGATTTTTACGAATAACTTTACAACTGAACGACCGTTACTAGCATTTCTGGTTTAGGTGAAGTCTAAATCTGTTAGCATACATCTCCATATACAGACAGCTATCTTGAGAGCTCACTCGGTCATTGATAAGCCTTGTAAACTAGCACTTATTCTAATGAAAGACAATAAATTAGTAGAAATCTGGAGTCACAGCCTGTTCATCTCATTGCCACCAAAGACCTGGCAATCTAATCCTCTTTCGCTGAAGGCAATAAATGTCTCTGATCCTATAAATGTATTTAACTCTAGTTTAAGCAACTAGTAGCTGCTTTAAAGCAACACCTCCCAAAATCTTTGTACTCTGTCCCACAATAAAAATACATTTTTAGAAATATAGCACACACATACATATAGCTAAAACCAAAGTTCCTTGAAATAATACCCTTACCACATTCAACACTAATCCACCTTTCTCTTTCCTTCCCTCCCTCCCACTCCCCCCTTCCTTCCTTCCTTCCTTCCTTCCTTCCTTCCTTCCTTCCTTCCTTCCTTCCTTCCTTCCTTCCTCCCTCCCT
>NW_020172738.1:4892931-4921298 GCF_003031525.2 Neophocaena asiaeorientalis asiaeorientalis
TTGTGACCCACTACATTGATTTCAGAACATTTTAAAGGATTAGAACCCACAGTTGCCAACCACTGCTTTAAAGCCCTGCTACTTGATGAGTGGTGATGTTATGACTCGTGGTACCACAGCATCTCAGCATGGATTCCTCCCCAGGCCTCCATCCTTGGCTCTCTTCTGCTTTCACTCCACTCTCTCCCCCACTGCCCAAACACTGCCCTTTGTACTCCTTTGCTTTTCATTCTAGTTTCCCCTCCCTTTTTTTTCATTCAACTCGTTGACATTACGTAGAACAAATCTCCCCAAATGTAGTGACATAAAACAACACTTGTTTTCTTCCACTCACAGATTCTGTGGGTCAGGAATTCAGAAAGCACAGGGGGTGACAGGTCTCTGCTCCACAATGTTGAGGCTGAGGGGACTCATGGCTGTATATAATGGCCACTCACTCACACGTCACGCGCCACTTCCTCGTAGCATGGTGCAATCAGGGAACGTGGGCTCCATGGGCAAGTGTTTCAGCTCACAAGGCAAGAAACTTCTTGCCTCAGAACTAACATGGCACTTTTGCTGCCATCCACTGATTACACTGCGTCACAAATCCACCCAACTCAGGGGGAGGTACACTGGACCCCACCTCTAGGTAGAGCGGCAAAGTTCTAAAAGAACATGTGGGACAGGAGATGGTGTTACCGTCATCTTCCAAATTGTTATTCCCCAACCTCAGTTCTGATTCCCAAGGCAAAAATCTAATAGACTACTACGTAGCTAGATCCACAGGGGTGTCAACTGACACTCAAACAGTATATGCCAGCTGAATGCACTTTCCTTTTATATTCCCTATCTCAGTACTACTGGGGAAGAAAGAACTGTATGTTGCATTTTAGATGAATATGCCAGAAGCACCTTAGCACAAAATGTAAGCAGACGCAAGGAGAGAACTGAAAGTAGGACGGGAGTTCCCTGCATCTAAGGAATTCTGTCCTGTGTGGAACACAGGCAGATCTTATAGTCAGTCCCTGTAATGAGAGTGACAAGTGGCCATTCTCCTTCAGACAGTATTAACAGTTCATGCTAATTAGCAACTGTTAATTAGCAATTTCAGTGGTTATACAATATATGTTCTCACATACTTCACTGCTTCCCTTTCTCTGCCATCGCCGACTGCATGAAGCTCCCCATCTTTCCTTTCATACAAGCTAAGAAACGGTCAAGAGTAGTGCTAGAGAGGCAGCATGAGAACTGGGAGCAGCGATTCTCAAAGTGTGCTCCATGGGCCACTGGAGGTCCCAGAGGCCCTTCCAGCAGTTCATGAAGTCAGAACTATTTTCATAATTATACTGAGGTATCATGTGCCGTTTTCCACGTGTTGATGTTTGCATTAGTGGTATAAAAGCAATGGCGGGTCCAACTGCTTGTGCCTTGGCTGCTTGAATCAAATGAATCAAGACGGTGACTCCAAAGAGTACCAGTAGTCGCTGTATTTTTCACAGGCACACATGCATATTTAAAAAGAAAAAAGAGGGCTTCCCTGGTGGTGCAGTGGTTGAGAGTCCGCCTGCCGATGCAGGGGACACGGGTTCGTGCCCCGGTCCGGGAAGATCCCACATGCGTTGGGAGCGGCTAGGCCCGTGAGCCATGGCCGCTGAGCCTGCGCGTCCGGAGGCTGTGCTCCGCAACGGGAGAGGCCACAACGGTGAGAGGCCCACGTACCACAAAAAAAAAAAAACAACTAGTGATGTTTATTGTCAATGATAAAATTTGAGCTTTAAGGTGAAAATTAGAATTTCACAATCACCTCCCCACTGTGCCACCTTGGGAGCAGGGTCACTTCTTTAAACACAACCACCTACCAGGGCCCCAGGACATGCAGGGAAAGTAAAAGACCATGTGAGGCAAAGATGTCACTGAAACAAGGGACACACGAGAACTGTAAAAGCAAAAGCTCCAGCAAAGGAGTGCGATTACGTCACTCTGCTGGTCAAGTCCATAACCTCTCACAGTGCTGAACCAACGGCTGGCTGTTTGGAGTGGCTTCCCTCCATAAAACTCCCTAACTGGGGAAATTACTAATTCTGTGGCTTTCATAAAACACAGAGGTCCACCAAATGTTTGCCTGGCAGGTTTTTTTTTCTCCCAAAGGGCAGCTCATTAAGTCCGTCGATAAAGCAGGCTTTGTTGTAAAGATTTACAGTGTTTTCCCAATGAAAACTCTAATTGACAACCACCAGGAGAATAACAATGCAGAGCCCAGAGAGCTCTGGTTTCCCCCATCCTTCCAAGATCCATCTCAAAAAGCATGGTTTCCTGGACCAGTGTTCAGCTCCGTCTTTAATGGACACACGCATAAGCAGATGCCTGGATATCAGAAGTTTATCATTCAAAGTAGTCAAATCTTAAAAACCAAAAGATTTCGTCTTTCAAACTTCAAAGGAAATTCCATTTAATTCCCAAGCTCAGAATATCAGGTCCCTCCACGCAGAATAAGCATATTACATAAAAATGCAACCATCCCTTATCTATGTAAAGGGGGGGGGACCCTAAAAAAATAAAATGCGTGATGGAGTCTTCAGAAATAGTTGCATGAGACTATTAAAGGCACTGCTGTTCAATGGATTCATTACAGAATAAAAGTTCAAGTACCAGAGAGAGTGATTTTCATATGAATGTTGGGTGTTGCGCTCACACACAAGAGTCTCTGGTCTCCACAGAGAACCGAGTCACATCAAGCAAGTCAGGGAGCTGTGAGTGACAAGGTATAGAGAGGGCTGTTCAGATAAGGGACAGACATTACCGGACCCTTTTTCAAAGAAAACTTTGAAGATTTTGTTAGGCTTTCTTCGTGGAACTGTCACAAGATAACAATACAGTTGCAAATGAGTGGTGTTCAGTGGCCACATCACTGCCTTTTACGGACCAGCTGGCAATGGCTGCCCATGATGGGAAATTAGCATTAAAGAAGGACTCAAGGTTGCTGGGCTGACACACAGCCCAAGGAGAATACTCTCAAATAAAGTACGACACCCAACGCAGTCACACAAACGGAAAGCTGAGGAAAAAAGCTCCTGTCTGGAAAGCACAGCAGCAGAAAAATATCCTCCTTACTTCTTTCTGAATCTTCCTGAATCTCCCCCTTCTCCAGACAGCGTCCAGGTCCCCGAAGTAAAAATAAATGAGCAAACCATAGGCTTCCAGGTGCATTACACAGATTAAGAGGAGTGCAGCTGGTGGAAGAGGTGGGAAAATAACACAATTCACTCTCTTTTTCCTGAACAGAAAGTAGAGAAAAGAACCAAAGCGGAAAAGCACGCCCCACCTCACCCCCATCCCCCCCGAGAACACCCAGACCAGGAGTCCAGAGGCCTGAATCCTAACTAGTCTAGTGTCTACCACAACACTGCTTGATGAGTCCCTAAACCTTCTGAATTTCCCTGTCCTCACCCATAAAGGAAATTCGCAGACATCAGTGATTCCCAAACTGTGTTCCCTGGAGCTCTAAGGTTCTGTGGAGGTGCCTCTTATTAAGGCAGTCAGTGACACAGGGGTAAGGCAAAGGGAGTGGAGGACGATGCTTCCTCTCCACCCAAAACAGTTCAGAGTTGATCCATTTTCTAAATCAAAATTGTGAGTAAAGTCTTTTGTTTAAAGAGTCTACCACCAAGAAAATTCACAACTAAAATGGCTTAAAAGCACTGGACCAACATACCTTTTGATTTCGTATCTTTCTAATTATGTGGTTTCTATGTGCCTCTTTGGATTATTGTTATTAGAATTAATTAATTGACAGGCTGGTTAATATTAATCCCCAAATCTGTGTATCAGGTTCAACTTAAAAGGTGAGGAAATGGAAACTCAGATAAGACAAATACATCAAAATCACTCAGCTCAGTAGCTGACTAGATTCAAACACGGGAATATCTGACATTAAAACCGTTAAGCTGGATTCTGTCGTTATAGTTAAAGAACAAACTTCACTGTAAAAGACAATTGATTACCTCATTATGACTACAATTCTTTCTCTATGGAACATCAGGTTCTTCATTTGTATTCTCTGAGAGTAAACACTTACCCTGTCGAGATGAAATGAATAGCCAAAAGTTCTGCCCAACAAGCAAATTTGCTGGGTACTGGAAAGCCCAAAACGTTGACAAAGCCTCCAGGGCAATAATGGTTGTTAAGAACTTTCAAAGCAAACAAAACTCCTAAAAAAGGATAAAGAGCATATAAATATCAACAATCCAAATGTGGAGATGATTAACATTTACAAAGAAAACTAACTGAAAGTGAAAATGGTTATCCCATTACATCCAACTTTTTGCTTCGAAACATACTCTATTCCTTACAAGTCAACCCAGCATTCGGTAGAAAGACAGTCTTCAAGGCAATCATTCCTTTGATGTTTCTTAACACGGAAGTTCATACTGACTTTGAGTATGCTACTAAATATATAACACATAAAATGGGAATAAGACACCCGCAATGGTGCAATACTAAAGGCCACTGAACTGTAAACTTCAAAATCATTCATTTTATGTGATTTTTAACTCAGTTTAAAAAATATCATTAACGTGTAGTTTTCTAGCTCCTACGGAAAGACATATTGAAGGCGGGGCTTATTTCCTTTCTTCTCACACCGTCAGACGCATGAGGATGCACCTTAGAGGGAAGGGGTAAGGACGGCAGGGAAAAGAGAGGGAAGGGTTTGATCTCCTTTGGTTTCAGGACTATTTCCCTCCTACCCTTCACATGCTAATTTTCACAATACCTATTTTAAGTCCTCATGGCAATTTAGTCCTATGAGAAAAATGTAAAAAAGGAACTAGTGAGGGGAACAGTGAGAGGCAATGTAATACGTGTTTAAAGCCACGAAGACTGGGTTCAAATCCCAGCTCCGTCACTTATGAGGTGTGTAACCTTGAGCAAGTTACCTGACTTCCCTGGGCCTTAGCTTCCTCATCTACAAAATCAAGACAAGGCCACCTCCCTAAGGACCTGTTACAGTAATTAAACAGCATGAATTATGTATAAAGACTATCACGGCTCTGAAAACACAGTGAGCATGCCATTGTAGGGTGTGGTGCATTTATTTTAATGGCGTTATTGAGATGCATACCCATCTTTTTAGGGAACTCCCACAAGCACACCAGTGCCTCTCTCCCTCGTCCCACCATGATGGAGCCAGTGCATATTTCCAGGACCACGTCTCCTACAAAACTACCTTTGGGCAGACCCTAGTCTCAACTGTCCAAGAGTGAATGATGCGGCATAATGGGAAACAGCAAAATCTATGTCTCTCCTGTGCTCCAATCAGCCTATTCACCAAAATCCAAGCCCCAGCAGTGCTTAGCCACTCAGCATTCAGTTCCCTCACCAACTGGGACCCCTGCTTCAAAAAATGACAACAGCTGCACCTCCCCGACTGTTTTCACGCGGACTACCTTAGAAATGCATCTGCCTTACCTGAGAAACCTACAGCACAGTTCCTTCTGAAGTCAGGTTCATCCATAAATTCTGCCAGAGCAAATTCCAAGAGCAGGTACACCACCCCAGTGAGTAGGGAGAACGTGGTGATGACATAGGCAAACCATCTACTTCCTAGTCTTCTTTCCAGATGAATTCCTTTCCAGAGCATGGAAGCCATATTGAAATACAAGTGCCAATCATCCACGTGGTGAATAGGGGAAAGCAGTAAGCGCTGCCAGTCTTTTTGCTGGTAACACTTCTCCACGCTAAGGCAGGAGCCCAGCAGCGGCTTCAGAGGATTCAAGAAGAACCAGATGTTGAGAGCCAAGGTTGCTAGGGTGACAGGTGGAATATTGTTGATCCCAACGTGGAAGATTTGAGAAAGGAGCAGAAGCAGCCCAGTGTTAATTCCTCTTGACCTCCGCTGCATGGTTAGATATCAAGCCTGTGACGGGAAAATGTGGTCAGACGTGAGGAATCTGGGAAGATACAGAGGCAGCTGAGCCTAAGATGTAAAATAAAAGGCACATGAAAATCCATCAATTGAGAATTAGGACAGTGACAAGACGTGCTCACTTAAAAGATGGGCTTACATTATGTATATCTCATCTCCCATCTAACAGAAGCATTATTTTCTGTGTCTTCCAGAGTAACGCCCAGGACACTGGCTGATGTCCCTCCTCATTTTACATCCTAAAGGAGAAATGTCATCCCAGATCCCCGTGGACCAGTTAATGGATGGGTATGCTTTTGCTGACAAATATGCCATGAAAATGTAACTTGTCTTCCTTATAAACAAACTTATAACCTAACAAAGAAACATACAAAGATAGTGCACAAATATTTAATAATTACTTCTTCTCAGAATGCTGGAGAGAATTCTTCACCCCTTCACTTTTTTAAAGAAATATTCGATATTTATATATTAGATAGAGTCTGCTCCAAAGTTCTTCAACATTAGCAAGCAAGTTGTAAAATGCAAGCATATATTATCTTCTATGCCATATCGCCAGATGTCAACTGCTAGACTGCTTTATTTTCAGAAAAATTTCCACTTTTAAAAGTTACCTACTATGAGCCAAATCCTGGATTAAAACACAGTCGCTGTCTTTAAGGAGCTCATTTTCTACTAAGAAGTAAACCAACAACTGCCACACAATGTTCTAAATGCAGGGACAGAGGAAGCCCAGACCCAAGGCACACAACTCAGGCTGAGGTGGTCTTGAAGGGTAGATTGGATTTACCCACGAGGAAGAGTGCCATATTCATGGGTCTACTTCTCCATGCCCTGCGCCGGCCTTGTGACCCGCTTTGGTTGACAGAATGAAAAGCAAGCGACACTAGTTCCGAATCTCGGCCTCAAGATGATTTGCAGGCTTCTGCTCTCTCTTGAAACCCTCCTAGGCAACCACGTGGACAAGTCCGGGCTGGCCTACTGGATGATGAAAGACACATGCTCTAGTCACCCTGATGGCCCTGGCCACTGACCAGCTAATGCCTCAGAAGCAAAGTAGTCTAGCTGACCAGCAACTGACCACAAATGCGTAAGTAAATCCAGCTGAGCCCAGACTAATTTGTTAACCCACAGAACAGTGAGCTAAATAAATGATATTTTAAATTAACTTCACCAAATTTTGGACTGGTTTGTTATACAGCAATTACTAACCAATACAGAAGGTATTTGCTTCAGAAAAGGTCTAGGTTATGCTTATGGGAAAAAGCTAGTAAAGAAAGAGACACAGACTAAAGATGCAAAAGAGAAAAAGAATCAAGTCCTTAGAGGGAATAGCCTTGTCCATCATAACAGGAAGGAAGAAGAATTTCAGGTGCAGATATGGGTAAATAGGCAGATTAGGGGACAGGATGCTGAAAAAGTTCTCATCTAATGGTTTTCTGGTTTCCCTGTGGAGCTATCTTGGCTCCAATCAAATATATAACGCACTCTGATACCCTAAAGGTTCTCATTCAGACAGCACATTAGAAAGTGCATGGGCTTTAGAGTAAAAAACAGCTTAGATTCCTACTTACTAGCCCTGAGATCTATGGTAAACTACTTAAACTTCAATTTCTTCACTTTAAATTAGAAATCATACCTCCTTCTCAGGATTACTGTAACATGTCTGGAACAAAGTAGGTACTGAATAAATGGTAGCTACTTTTATTCATTACTATAAAGTAATCTCACTTAGGAGAAAAAGTCTTTGCAACGTTAACATTCGAATAATAAGACTCAAATGTACTCCCCATCCCTCTCCACACAGGGATTCTTACCAACTTCACATCCAAAAGAAACGCCCAAGAAAATATTATATATACGTATGTGTTATGGGTGTACCCCCATTATTAGCACAACCCCAAGTTTCTTTATTGCCAGGGCTTATTATTATAGCTTTGTAGCGTTCTCATGAACTAGAGAATTTAATAAAATTTCAACTGAAACGCTCCCAGATAATTTTGGAGAAATAGTCTATATTTTTCACCTTGATGTGCAGGTTGATTTTCAGATCTCCAACTACTGTGACATGTTTTCAATTCCCCTAGGTAATTATATATATCAAACATCATTACCTGTAACAGGAGCGATGGAAAGATATGGGCCTGATCATTAAGTAACCAGCTTATAAGAAATCACAAAATAAGCCCTTCAATATCAGTACAGTGTCCTATGATGGCAGGCTACGCACAGCAGAAAATCAAACATAATTATGTCTTTGCTTAAGAAAAAGTCCCCTCTCGACTGGAATCGTTAGTGGTGGAGAGTATAAACAGAAGGACAGTGGAATTTCCCCAAGCTTGTCTCACACTGTGCGCCCAGGCTCACATTAACCCTCAGCTCTATCTCCCCACTGCTGGCTGCTCCTTCTTCCCTGGGACGCTGTGCTCTCCAGCATGTTCCTGCCTCCTCCCAACTCCCCTTCCTCTGCTTCTCAGTTTCGCTCTATTCTTATTCTACGCTATTTTGCGTACACTTATGGAATTCCACTCTCGTGGGTTCTGTAATTCTTTTTATCAGGATGGCTCCCAAATTTACGTTTTACAGCTTTGACTTCGCAGATTTCAGGGACACAACCTTGTAGGAAGAATACAGTCCACCTGATCTCTTGATTTCCCAAAACTGAATTAGCCCTCCTTCTTACAGAATGACTATTCGGCCATTCCTCAGTCACTTAGTTTTTAAAATAAATATCAAGTGCCAAATGCATGCCAGGCCCTGTGCCAGGCATTAGAGGTACAGCAAAGACCAAAACACTTGCAATCCCGGCCCCTAAATGGCCCATTTCTATCATTTCTATTTGTTGAAGGAAATAAAAATACTGGCTGCAGAAAATCACAAGTTGAATAAAATGATGTGGTATGCATAACGTAAAGGCAGATAGAACCATAACCAACGTGAGAAGTGCATAATATAGGTTGGGCTCTGTTTTCCAAAAGGCCACTAGACCGTAGTTTTAAGTAGCGAAGATAAATCGACACTATTTCAAACCAGCTCTATGGCCCAGTTTCCTTCCTAATAAGTAATCAAGTCAGCCATCCAAGGTGAGGGATGTAGCCTGTTTGTAACAAGATAACAGAAAATCTAACTGGTTCCTGTGAAGATCAAATCTGTAACCTGACTTTGTGGGCCAGGCAGGCACACATCTTACTGTAAGATGAATGTTGTTTCATCCTGCCCATAATTACATAGATATTTTTAGAGAGCTGAGCTGTAGCAGAAAGCATAGAGGCATGATTCATAAGCTGGAAACCAACGCAATGTGTTTGGTTTTGAAAGTGACTTGTTATTCTAACCTGTACTCAGCCCATAACCAGTTACACCAGCGCGAGGAAGAGTAGGCTGGTCCTTGCACTCCATCCCCACCCCCTGCCTTGTAAACATATCCTCCCCCTCACATTCAACATGCCCCAAACTGAACACTGGACAGTCCCTTCCAAGTCTACCCCTCCTCCCATGTGCCAGATCTCAGGACACAGAATCTCCAGCTACCCAGTTGTTCAGGATGGAGATACAGACAACATCCTCGACACATCCTTCTCCCTCTTCACTCTGCTTCCCCCAAATCCCATCCACCACACTTTGCTAACTCTTCCAAACTATTTGTATCATCTACCTCTTTCTAGCTCTAGAGCCACTACTCTAGTCTAAGCCACCATTATAACTTGCCTGGATTACAACATAAACTCTGCTTCTCCTCTTCTACCCAACAACCATTTTTCACTACTGCTCAGGGTAATTTTTATAAAACTAAAGTGGGATTCCCCTGCAGTAAGCCTTCAATGGCTTATCGTTACAGTTGGAATGAAGTCCAAACTCTTGACCGTAACTACACACTCGTGCTTACCGCTGTCCTGCCTACCCCTCTGGTCTCAGCTCACGCTGGTCTCTGCCTCGGTCACTATGATCCAACCACCCAGGTGCTCCCACACCGGGAGCTCCACGATTATAGCATAAATGCTGAGGGCAGAACTATCTATTTTGATCACCACTGAATACCCAGAGCCTAGCATAGTGACTCGTATACAGTCAGTGCTTAATAAGTGTTTGTCCATTGACTGAAGATGAGCATGCTGAATATATCTACATTATAAAATAAACAAGACTGACTGAGAAGGTCTATGATACATTCATCCCTAAGTACTTTTCCTACAATTGCAGCAACCTTCCCCAGAGCACTGTACATATTATTCCACTTAGCATTTACTTCCAGAAGAGTGTTGTAACATTTATCTCAACTGTACAGGAATAAACCTCTGATCCATTTAAAACGTATTAATAGGTTGCTTTGCCAGAACTATTTGATTAAAAAAACATGGCATTTTAACCCTGACCGGACGGCTGTTTTGACTTCTACTTCCACAAGGGCTCTGTTGATAAGAGCGTCCACAGGGTTGTCACTCTGGTGTCAGTAGGTTCCATGAACGCTACAAGGTTCACGACAATTTACAAGTTTCAGTGCTACCTGCAGTGCGAGCCACAAGGATTAGAACTACCTAGAAGATCTGGCTGTCGATTAAAATCTTCACCAAAGACTGCTCTTCTGAAAACGTGGAGAGAGCAAATAAAACAGAGGGAGGAGCAGGGTGAGGAGAAGAAGAAAGAAACCAAACTTATTTAAATTCGTGCTGTAGTGGTTTGTTAAACAGTTACCTTGTCCTGGAAGTGCTCTGTTTATGAGGAAAAACAAAAAAACAAAAAAAACATGGCGTTTTAATTATGTAGTAATACACACCAGATAGTGCTATATCAAGGTTGTGACAGAGAGAAATGGAAGACCTCTTGAAATATGGATAGGAAAATTAGCCATATTTACTTTTAATGAGAAATTAAAAATTAAACAGGTTGTAATAAGAAAAACTAAGTGGCTAGAACAAACAAAAGAAACTGAATTCATAACTTGGGAAACCAACGTGTCTCACGGGGTAAAGAAAGGAATTTTACCAAAAGGGAAAAGAAACTTACTATGATGATTTTCAGCTCTACTTACAAAGCAGGAAATGTTTCATCGTTATCATTTACCAGGGTGACATTATATATCAATTTTCAGTTTAAATGTTCAAGAAGAACTCAGGCCATTAAACTGCAAGAATATGTACCAGTTATAAATTATATTCCCAATCTGGCATCTGACAGTAACCAAATTAATTTCACATGAAAGAAAGAAACTACAGTCTTAATAGGAGTAATTGAACGCTTTTCTGAAAACAGCCTTCCAGGTCACTAAAAGTGCAACAAATCTTAAAATTATTCATTGAGATCTTTTAAAATTGTGTGAGATTTTTAGTTAAGAATCAAGAAAAGGTTTGTCAATACTTATATGAGGTAGATTAATGATATGTCATTATTACTATTGTCATGCCTTTGGAAAATTTCATTTAGGTTCCATATATTTTAAGCATATTCTCTAAAAAAAAAGAATCATAGAGGAGAATGTAGGTTTGTTCAAGTCACTTGGCAAGTATTTATCAGAGGCCTGCTATCACTTGGGTTGAATATTTTGCTAATGCCTAACTTTCCAGATGCTTAAGCATTGATTTTTTAAAATTGAGATATAATTCACACACCATAAAACTCACTGTCTTAAACTACACAATTCGGTGGTTTTTGTATATTCACAAGGCTGCACAGTCAGCACCGCCATCTAATTCCAGAACATCTTCATTACCCCCAAATGAAACTCTCCCCACTTATCTCCCCATCCCGCCCAATGCCTGGCAACCACCAGTCTACCTTTCATCTCAACGAATTTGCCTATTCTGAACATTTCATCTAAATGGAATCATACAATATGTGGCCTTTTGTGTCTGGCTTCTTTCACTGAATACTGTTTTCAAGGTTCATCCACATCATAGGAAGTATCCATACTTAGTTCCTTTTCATGGTCCAATAATATTTCATTATATAGATATACCACACTGTGTTTTTATCCATTTATCAGTTGATAGACACTTGGGTTGTTCCCACTTTTTTGGCTATAATGAATAACGCTGCTATGAACATTCATGTACAATTTCTTTGTAGAAACATATGTTTTCAGTTCTCTTGGACATATACCTAGGAATAGAATTGCTGGGTCATATGGTAACTCTATGCTTAACTTTGTAAGGAACTATTAAACTGTTTTCCAAATTTTTGTCCATTTTTCATTCCCTCCAGCAGTGTATGAGGGTTTCAATTTCTCCATACTCATATATACTCAACAATACTTGCTTTTATCCATCTTTTTTATTATAAACATCTTAATGGATGTGAAGCGGTACTGACTTGCACTTCCCTAGTGACTAATGATGTTGAGCAAATGCTTAAATTTTCATTGCTTAAAATATAAATATGCGTGTTCATAGGTACACGTAACCATACAGAAAAACACGTCCCTTCTCCCAACCTCCCCCCACGCCATCCCCCTCCAAGAAATAGTTTAACAAGCTCTTCAGAAGAAAGCTTCAGAAAGAAAGATGAAACCATGAAGAAATCACCCTGGTTAAACTGCCAGGATTTTAGCACTACCATCCCCCTGCACTGTGATGGGTTAAAAGTGAATGTGAATGCACTTCAGTAGCATGGGCAGGGCTTAGGCCAACACATTTGACTCTAAACCCTGTAAAATCTTTTTGAAAGACGCAGAGGGTTAGTATGACTTATCGCTTCAAACAAAGCAAAAAAGCTATGGAAAAAGCAGACTGGATATGCTAAACATGAAAACTTCCTCTGCTTTTTAAATTACAAGAGCTGAACAACAAATTAGAGCGTCATAAATACCACATTGACTTGGGCAAAATATTCACAAAACAACTAGATGCATTTTTTTCTCTCTCTTACTGTTTTAGTACAGTCTACCTTCTTTAGGAATGAAATGAACTGGATCATTTCTTCTCACTCCCGTAACTCTCTCAGGAATCTTTTCATTCATGGCTTTTTAAATCCAAACATAAGAGACTGTTTTCACCACCTGTTACTATAGGGCCAATAGATGAGAATGTTTTAGTCTAGCACAATAATAAAATCCTTTGTTCTTCCAATAACATATCTTAGCATAATTTTATTTTTCCTAAAAGGCATTAGCTTCCTTAGGCCTCAAGAAAACCCAATTACAAAATGCAGATTTTCAAGATATTTTTGAAAATAAGAAAATGGTACAGTATAATATGTATTTGCATTTAGTGGAAAACAAGAATTTATTAACTGAATGCTTGTGAAGTAATCTGTTCCTCTTTTCAAATATATGAATGCATTTCAAAGAGCTTACATAGCTTCAGTGTGATCACAGTCGTTAAATGCAATACACAGTTATATCAATAACGTGAATTATACTTTTAAAACTTAGTATTTAAATATTAAATGTAATAGCAGATGGTCTGGCTTCACACCACTGCACCCTGTTCAATTCACCGGAATGCATCATCTACCTGAGTTGATCAGTAAATGGGGAGCTCTGGGGGTGCAGTATGAAATCTGTGTCAGAGCACCATCATCACTTAGTGACAAGTTGCACATAAATGACAACTTTTTTCTGGCCATTGAAATCTGTTACATGGCTTCATGAGTTACATTAATGATAAAAATCCAAGAGAAGCAGCGTAGGATTCTGTTTTCTTATTTCACATTAAAGGCAGAGAGATACAAAGAAATGAGGTCAATCGAATGAAAACTGACTTCATGAATAAAAAATGAAAACTGGAATCAAATTATATTAAGAAGCTAATGGGAATCTAGTCCTCATGAATATTGTGACACTCAGTAATTACATTCCAGTATCTATTCACGGAAATATCTACAACTTGGACTCTGTTCCAGAAGAAATTGGGAATTGAGAGCACTTCCCCCTTTTGAAGGCTGCTGAGATCTCCATTTATACGATGGTTCTCCAACCTCACAGACGTCATCATCATAACCATATAAGAAATTGTCTTACCCAGCTGGAGACAACCACTAAATTCTCTCTCAAAGACCAATGGGCTAAATCTTTCTGATTTTAAGCCACCAGACCTAGCTTAAACACACAAGACCTAGCTTTTAACACACAGGAGCTCCTCCTTCCCTTTTTCCCCTCATATGCCATCTCTCAAAATGAAAACAAATACAAAATTTCCCATACCTTAGTGGAACAATGTCCGACTGTCTTTTACAAGGCTTGTCTTAAGTATCAATGCTATCCACGTGGAAGGCAAAAGACCTGACCTCTAGGGAGTTAGGATTTAACACCACCAAAACAACCTAAGAAGTTAAAGAATGTTCTAGACAAGTAAGCAGCCATCAATAAGGTCACATGTTATGTGGTGACAGACCTAACCAAAGGTCAGACCCTTATCACCTGACACATTTCCCCCAATCTTACTTATATAACACCTGACTTGGTTTGCTTAAAATCCAATCTCATCATGTTATCCCCACCCTCAATCCACCGTGCTTTCTTACCTAGATCAGCCTTCTGTACTTCATCATTGTAAGACTGAATAGTATCACAGTTAACAGAACGGACTTCGAAGCCTAATGGCTTGGGTTCATATCCTGGCTCAACTGCTTGGAATTGTATGACCTTGGGCAATTTCTTAATCAATGTAAGCTTACCTAAGTTTCCCCACTTATAAAACAGACACTAACAATACTAAGACCCGCCTCATAGAGTTGTTGATGAGTTAGTATATGTAAAACACATAGAAAAATGCCTGAAACATAATAAGGACTTTATAGGTATTAACTGATATAAAATCATCATCTGATCAACTTCAAGCATTTCAGCCTATACTTTAGTCTTGTAATATGTATATACCTTTCCCAATAATAACTAATATTTATACAATTATTTATAGTTTACAAAGTAGTTAAGTATACTTGCTTCATTTCACTTAATTCTCACAATCTGGTGAAGACAAAGTTAGTTCCATGTTACCTACTAGCTGATCTACCCAGCACTTACCGAAAAAATCACTTTACTGTCCTTTTAGCCATTCTGAAGCCTGCTCTGTAGAGCTGTCCAGGTAAGAAGGAGCTCAGTGAAGACTTGAGACTTTCTGGGGATGTTAAATTTCTCTGTCCAAGGTGCTAAATAAGTGTGGCTATCTCCACAGAGGGGCAGTCCCATGGGGCTCTCTCACCACCAGAGGTCACCAAAGTGAATTTCACATGCATCCCATAGCTTTTATTTTAAGCCTGACCATTCCAAACATAAGTGCCCAATTTAATGGAAATCCTTTCAGCAATTTTGGTGTGAAACCGCCAAAGACAGATAGAAATTCCATTTCTTTCTGATATAAAGAGCCCAAGGTGACAATATGCTCTTAAACTGGACTATCAGGACTCAAATGCAGCTCTTCCCACCACACGGTGCTGCTTCTCTAGCAAGCCCTTCAGCCTTCTGCCTCTCACAAATGCAAGCCTTGTTGCTACTGTCTATACCTCTTTTTTTTTTTTGCGGTACGTGGGCCTCTCACTATTGTGGCCTCTCCCGTTGCAGAGCACAGGCTCTGGACGCGCAGGCCCAGCGGCCATGGCCCACGGGCTCAGCCGCTCCGCGGCATGTGGGATCTTCCCAGACCGGGGCGCGAACCCGTGTCCCCTGCATCGGCAGGCAGTCTCTCAACCACTGCGCCACCAGGGAAGCCCCTATCTATACCTTTGAGAGGCCTCCATGGCCCTGCCTGTCCATCACTCAAGAAGCAAACGTCCACACTTTCACAGCACATAACAAATTCCTTGATTGTCTATAAGGGGTTAAATAAAAATCTTTTGAAATTCTAGGCTGTGATCTAGAGGCAGACCAGGAAATAGTTCAAACTTCTGCTTCACAGCCAATCCTTTTTAACTCAGTAGAAACCCTTAAACAAGATATCAGCTAGTTTTCTTTCACATAACTGCTTCTTGGTGGGTAAACTCAAGTTTAAGAGAATTTTTTTTAAGTACTAAAAGTAAAACAATATTTCATTTTTAGTTCAACTTCTACTTATATGGTGTAAAATTTAATTAGAACTATTTTAAGTAATAACATGAGAAAAGAAGTGATTAAAAGGGTGATGATTTCAACACTTTTCATGTAGAAAGGCTTCCTTCTATGAAAAATAAGATCTTACCAAAGAGATAAGGTAGAGCCACACATTTTAAGTTAGGTATTGCTTTGGACAATAATGAGAGCCACTAAAATGCATCAAGTGAGCTATCTCTATGGGAGACAGGCTTAATCTCACTGGGAACTCTAGGAGCTAGCCTAGATATGCCTCAGTATTAACTGCCAAAGGGTTAGGTGTCTGCCTTAACTCCCTGTCACCTGTGACTTGCTACAGCAGGAAAAGTGGGCATCAGGGGATCAGAGAAAACACTCAGGTGAAGAACCGCAGGGGCTGGAGGCTGGGAGTCCACCAGGGCACACTAAGGGCGTGGGGATGCGGGCAGGGTCCTGACAGCACCGCCAGCATCACTCCCTGACCCAAGACACACCCCCTCCTCGTCCTCCCAACCCATTTAGTTTCTCCCCAACCTTCAAAGCCCAGCTCTAGACTTGCATCCTTAATGTCGGGCTCCCTGACCACATTACTGCTCACCGACCTCCACAATGCCTTCCACATGTACTGTCCACCAGTGCCAACAGTCGGTCACCAGAGGCCTTTTATCATCTCTACCAAACTGTGTTCCCCAGGTACCTTGGGGTTTGAGAGCACATACTCTGGAGTCTAAACTGGTCCCAATGACTGGCTTTAGTAAGAGCTGTGTTAACTTGTGCAAGTCACTTAACCTAAGCCTCAGTTTCCTGCTATGAAAATGGAATAGTAATAATAGCTAAATCTGATCCTAGAATTCTTGTAAGGATTAAATGACTGAAAACACCAAGTGAAGGGCTTCCCTGGTGGCACAGTCGTTAGGAATCAACCTGCCAATGTAGGGGACACAGGTTCGAGCCCTGGTCCGGGAAGATCCCACATGCCGTGGAGCAACTAGGCCTGTGCGCCACAACTACTGAGCCTGCACTCTAGAGCCTGCGAGCCACAGCCACTGAAGCCCGCGTGCCTAGAGCCCGTGCTCCGCAACAAGAGAAGCCACGGCAATGAGAAGTCCATGCACCACAACAAAGAGTAGTCCCTACTCGCTGCAACTAGAGAAAGCCCACACGCAGCAACGAAGACCCAACACAGCCAAAAAATAAATAAATAAATTTAAAACAAACAAACAGAAAACACCAAGTGCTTAGAATAATGCCAAGCTCACAGTAAACATATTAAATCTCAGCTATTGTTTTAATGAAACAGAAATACCCATTTGCTACTGATTTCAAGTTTTCCTCAATACTGGTGAAATAAAAAAGTCAAATAATTGGCTAAAGTTACACACTTATATAGTACTAGATCATCTTTGGTACTACTGTTCTCAAACTTTACACGTGTGCCATTACCTGACAAAGTGAATTCATATATTGGGACCCACAAAATGAAGGCCGTCCCAGTGGTCCAGCCCATGTCACAAGTCTAACCCTATGTCGGCCTGCCTTTATGGGAACTGCCTCACTGTGCAGGAAACCTAACGCCAATCGCCATCCTCCAGCTCAGCTTACCCTGGAAAGGAGGCCCTGCTGGCCTCAAAAGGAAGCCCCCCCACCCCCTAGCCAACCACACCCTGTTTTTTTCGTTGACTTTTCTAACAGTCTATAAAATTCACTCTGGCCCAAAATCCCCTGGGAAGAATGCTCCACTGCTTGTGAAGCGCTCTACTCCCCCAATCTATGGACTGCTTTCCTTTGAATAAAGGATATCAAACTCATTACTAAATCGTTTTAGTTTTGTCATCTGGCATATCCCATTCAACCCTCTGAACTCTATGAGGCAGGTATTATTTCCTCATCTTACAGATGAGTGGGGATTTTAACCAAGATAATCTGGCTCCAGAGTCCTTGTTCTTAAAATGAAGTTGTGAGTCAGGTCTGTCTGCAGAAAAGCTGCGAGTTTTCAACTCTCAAGACAGCCTACACTCACACTCCAGCTGTTTGTCAAAACCACTGTTAAAGGGCTCCAACGAGTTACTGCCGTCAGTGGTTCAGTCCCAGCTAAGCTGTTTGTAGGGTAGCAGAATGTGCAACACCAAATATGCCACTTGGCATAAGGATTACCTTGAGCTGAACGCAATTAAGAAAAAGCAGATACAACTAAAGCTCTCTGCTTCCCCCCATCTGCTTAAAAGCAGGACATGAATTTGTGAAGGTGTTCCCCCCTCCCCCTACCAGGTATGACAAAAGTTAATCACCAGAGAAAACCTTACAACTGGCTCCAAAAAAATCTACACAACAAACTTTACTAACTAGCCCTAATCTTCCATTAGTTCCCCCACCTATTTGCCTTCCTACCATTTGCTGCCCTAGAAACTCAAAGTCCTTTTCCTTTGCCTTGTCACTTCTCTAAAAATGTATTGTTCGGGCTTCCCTGGTGGTGCAGTGGTTAAGAATCTGCCTGCCAATGCAGGGGACACGGGCTCGAGCCCTGGTCCAGGAATATCCCACATGCCATGGAGCAGCTAAGCCCATGCACCACAGCTACTGAGCCTGCGCGCTAGAGCACGTGCTCTAGAGCCCACAAGCCACAACTACTGAGCCTGTGTGCCACAAATGCTGAAGCCTGTGCGCCTAGGGTCTGTGCTCTGAAACAAGAAGCCACCGCAATGAGAAGCCCGCGCACTGCAATGAAGAGCAGCCCCCGCTCACCACAACTAGAGAAAGCCTGCGTGCAGCAATGAAAACCCAATACAGCCAAAAAAAAAAGTATTGTTATTTTGTTAAGATGCTATATAAGCCCAAGTTCTAACCATCTCTTTGAGTTACTCATCACTGGGCACTGCCACTGTGTGCACGGTCTTAGGCTGTGATTCTCAAAATGAGCTTGTATCTCCAGATTTGGGTGTGATAGTTTGCCCTGTGACCTCAATTCTCTGATGGATCTAAGAAAAGTCACTGATTTTCAGTTTGTTCAAGGTTCTTCTTGTTGTGAGGACAGGGATGATGACCTCCAAGCTCTTTACATGTCAGAGGTGAAACAGGAAGTCACTCCTATGGTCTCTTAATAAGAGATATGACACTTCAACCACCAGAAGAATTAGGAAAGACATTATTTGAGCATAAAGAACTGTCTTTCCTAAGAAAGTGCAGTTGGTGACTTCCATTAAACACACCAAAATGTATATGCATTTTGAAATATTTCAAATGTAGAAAATCTCAGAACATAAAACTTTTACTCTACCAAATGTAATTGTTTCTTGATACAACTTAACTTGTAGATCTATATTTAAGAGAGTAGTACAAAGCAATGTTCAAATACCCAGCTTCTTTTGGTAACTGTTATCATGGTCATAGCTTTAAAAACAACAACAAAAATCTGTTTTTAAAATCAAATTAAAAACGAAAAAGTAACAATAATCCAAACGTCACTTTTCTCATTTGGGGATATACTCTATACAAATAGAGAAGCTGAGGAACAGAAGCCCCTGTGCCTTCTCTGACTTTTTCCCCCCAGGACCAGGCATCTGCCTGGCAAGAACTCCGGAAAGAAAGGGATGTGGCGGGAGGATGTGAAGTGTGCCCTGCTTGGCATGCTTTCACCCCCAGGCCCCATCCTGCAAAGTAAGGTTTAATCTGAGAAGGAAGCCACAGAGAGGCAAAAACATCTTTTCTACCTTTTAAGAATTACTGGTATAATGGAACACTTTCCCAACTTTTAGCCCTGTGTTTTGCCAAATCTCCAAATGTTGCATGGTCAGATCACGTCACTTTGCCTTTGAAGAATGACTTTTGCAGAAATGCGCCTTCATATTAGGCCTTGACATAGGTCTCACTCACCCAAGGGACTGCCACAGAGTAATCATTTTCACATTGCTGTAAAACACTCTTCCAACTTTACTGTTCCTTGTGCAAAATCCCATCAGTGCTAGAAAAACTTAATTTCACCTAATAAACACGTATGCTTTCTTCTGTTGAGAGCTGCTCAGCCATTTGGTTGCTAATTTTTCCCCCTTTACTACCAACTTCTGTCTTAAGTCATTTCTAGAACCGACATTACCTAGAAATGGGCAAATAATGTACAAATATGTGCCAATATAAAAAATGTTAAGTTAATTCAATTCAGAGAATACCTCAGAGAAGCTTCCTCACCTGCACCAGACTTTGAAAGAAAGTAATTAAGAGGAGGAAACGTATTTTAAAGAGAGGAAATAGCAAGCATGTGCTGCTAGCACAGAGACAGGAAACATGTGAAATATGCTTAGGGAAGTTTAAGTTATTAGGCCGGTCAGTTCTGCTATAGTGCTTGTTTTGAAACAAGCAAATTTGTTCAAATGCAATCAATATATATCAAGGAACAATTGGAGCACGATGCAAATTTTGCATCTGATTTTGCACAATTTCATCAGCAACAAGCACCAGGTGAAGGCAGCAAACTGCACCCAGCTAAAGTAAGCTGCATAGAAATTCACCAAATGTACACATTTGCACACCTCAAACACCTACCAGCTACCTCAGTTCGCTGAGTATTTTATGAGTTCCACCCATCCACATCTGCAATTATGACTTGACATCCAATCCAGATAACCCTTCTTCCACCACTTGACAATAATTCACAAGCTGCAGTCCTTCTGACAATCGCTTCTGAAAGCAAAGTTCAGGACTTTTTGAAGGTAAAGTGCCATATTTCTTATGTACTTCTGCATTTCTTAAGCATTTAACAGGTGTAAAACCGTGCTGTCATTTTATTAGGTTCCTATCTTTTTCTTTTGTAATGTGCCACTGACAACCTTTTTGAGTGTTTTGCTCCTAACACCCTTTGCACCATAGCTCTATGGTTTTTATTGCGTGATTTCACATAGTATGGTGGTTTTAGGAATGCCTATGTCACTTCTGGCAGAGCTGACTCTTCCTCTAGTCTAAAGCATGTGGGAGGGAGGACAGCCTGCACCCAGGGACTGCTGCTCATTAGCCATTGTTATCCCACATCCACTTTGTGCTTTATTCCTACCATCCCATTCTTTAACCAAAATCACCCAAGTTAGAAGCTCTCATCACTCAAATATTTAAACACCACATTCTCTGAACTTTCTTGGGTAAATTAGAATAAAAGGGAAAAATTCTCTTTCAACCTAGCAAATATGCCCACTATTTTTCCCTTTATGTCTTCTCTACCAAAAGTTGTTTTACCTTCCTTCACATGGAATTTAAAACCAAGGTTCATTTAATTTTGGCATTTGTTTACTTGACTTTATGTCCTAAATGTGCCAAGGTTTCGTGTCTGATTACAGTTATTCAAGGACACAGACAACATCTGTGTTTGGTCAGATGCTTTTAGTAAGAGATATCAGTACAATATTCAGTTCGAGTGTAACAATTTCAGCAAAGAAGTAAGGGAAGAGTGAAGTAAGAACCCAAGATCAGATGCTCTGACAACACATGAAGCTCAAAAAACCAACTGCATTTACATGCATTGTGCATGTTTCACTTCTAGACAGCATACAAGGTCAAACAGCTGTCAGTTACAATAAGCTTCCAAGCTTCTGGTCAATTACCGGGTTAATAACAAAAGACAAGGCTATGACATCATTACAGTTATAATTAATTTACACAGATCAGCCTCCTGTTAATCAAATACATCTTTAAAAGCATTTAATTATTTTTCACCTAGAAAGCAACACTTAGCTTTGTTAAATGAAAAGCAACCTGGCTGAATTCAACATGAGAGGCTGTCAGACTGCTTTAAGACATAAATGACAAAAGGCTTCACAGGGCACACTGCAATACAGGAGCTATTGCCATACTCACAGCAAACAGAAGCACGAGATGATGGATAACACAACACATTTGAACAGTTTCCAAACATAAAGAAGTTGTCAGGGAACTTGGGGTAAACAGACAGATTCTGGAAAAAGAAACGTCACAGTGCTTTTTGTCAAAATGATACACAGGGCTAGCAATATTAACGTTTGCAGTAGAGGTCAGTAATTAAGGTCATGGACTTTGGTAAGAGCTCCACAATACGCCAGCCATGGGACCTTAGGAAAGTTATTTAACTACTGGTTCCTCACCTGTACAAGGAGGTAATGCAGCAATATTCGGTGTTGTGAGGATTAAATGAGATTATATATATAAAATCATAAATTGGGAAATGATACTGTTTTTAATGCATATCAACACATAAAATAAGGCTTAAGATTAAAAATTTTAAATAGCTTTAAAGTGTCTTTATAACTTAGTAACCAATTAGCATTTTTCTGGGCTCTGATCCTACATTTTTAAACTGCATCATGTGATTCAATTACACATACATTTTAAAAAAACAGTATGATGGGGTGTGTGGAAGGCACATGAAAATAGAAACGATTTTTTTTAACTAAGATAAATTTTGTAATAAAATCTCAAATCAGAGTTTTTGTCAACATTATCTTTAAATGACCATTACATTTGAGAATTTAATGAGCCTCCATTCTAGGATTAAAAAAACTCTATATGTCAGATGGCAAAATTTTTTATTTTTCCCTCCTTTTTAAAGGGTTATAGTCTTAACAGAAATGATTAGATTATCTTTATACGTGAAAAATGGAATACTGGATTTTGTATATAATCTTGACTTTTGCTCCACAGTGAGGTGAATTAGTGCCAACTCCAATTCTGATCCATCACCGCTTATGATTTCCAATATCAGTCATAAGCTGGTTCCTTCTCTCACGGGCTACAAGTTTTAGTTTAACGAGGGCTCATTAAAGTTCTCCAACTGACAGCCCTGCAGACGTAGGTCCTTAAACTAGGAGACGTACAGGGAGCAGCAATGCCAGCATCCCACCATCACTCCCTTCAAGAAGATTTAAGTAATTCTATTCTGAGGTTCGCTCCACACCAGATTTCTTTGTTTGTCTACCTAAAGTCAATGAAAAAGTGATAGCCATAACCCCATTTAAACTAACTCATGTAAGAAACGTTAGTGAACTATTTACGTAACTGAAATCCTCCCAACACAAGAACTGGCCAAGAGGGGAGAAGCATGCTAGGCGTCAGAGCTGTGCACGTTCCACAAGCACACAGGATGTCCACTAATTACCAGGTGGTGGGGACGGCTTGGGCTTTGTTTCCTTTCTTTTTCTCTGCCCAGCATTAACACCTCATTCTTTCAGTAACAGGTAAGAGACGCCTCTCACCCCCATTGGATGTGGTCCGGGGCGGGGTGGGGGGGGGACCAGAAATCCAGGATGCCTTTCCTACACTGATTCAAGGGTAACAGTGACCGAGACTGGAATAATAACTCTTTTCCTGGAATCTAACACTTTTGCAGAGACACTAAGACCAACAAATTCTGCATCTGATACTCAGAACATTAACTTAAAGAATTTTCCAGATCTATCAAAGTCTACCCAAGCCTCAAGAGCTCATCTGGCTGCAGTCCTGTGGTTTGGTTTTTCTGTAGATTTTCCGAGCTCATCCATATACTTCCAATAAACCTCTTGTTCTTGAATAAGTTATCTGGATAACTTAGTTAACTTAATTTCTGTTGTTTGTAGTCAAATAATCCTACACAGATACTAGGGAATTTGCCAAGGGCTGGCAGCAGATCCTAGTTTATTTCAAGCATCACCAACTCTCATTTTTCAGAGTACATACAACACTCTAGCTAACAGGAGAACCAAAACATGGAGGGTATACAAACAGCATCTCAAAGGTCTGCCACAGGCTGAACATCTAGAAAGCAAAAAGGTCCCTTATTAATACAAAATTAACATTCCTTGGAAAGAGAAAGAGGAAGCCCTGAATACTTCCATGTGAAGGAACTTCTACTACATGAGCAGCACACACTATTTATTCCTACATCTGTTCAAGCTCAGCATCACAACTGACTCATTAAAATACACATCCTTGAAAATTTCTGGTATCTGTAATATAAAAAACACAGCAAAATTTCTTTAACAGTGTTGCCCAAGGGACTTTCAAGAGAAAAAATTCCAAAATTAGAAGTGGCTGCCAACACACACACACACACACACACACCCTTATATATTATTTATATAAAACTGAAGTCATTGTAATATGTATCTAACTTTCATTCATACTATCCTGATATTGTGACTTTGGATTAAAAATGCATAAGCAAGTGAACACTGTGGAGAAACAGCTGTTGGTGTAATGACAACATTCCTGGATCTGAAGCTAGATATGGGGTCAAGTCTGGATGCCATCACTTACTAGCACGTGGCCTTGGGCAAATCACATAATCAGTCCTGCTGAGCTTCAGTTTCCTTATCCATGGATGATGAAAACTCCACTTACTTCCTGGAGTCATCAGAAGAAGAAATGAAATAGCATATTATGTAAAAGCACACAGCAATCCCCAAAGTTTGTTTTCCATTCTCCCTTCCTCTCCATAAACTAATGAGCCTTTTGTCCCCATGGAACTAGACTTTATTCTTTATAATTATGATGCTCATGTAACAATGTCCAAGAAACGAGATGGTAAATAATACCAACATGCAAACCTGAATGTACACATTGTTAGTTGGCTACCAGCTAGATTCCAAAGGGCTCTTGCACGCTATCTATTGCTTCCCAGAAATTTGATACATTATCTCTTCTGAATACAGCCAGAATTATCCACAGGCTTTGAAATATCACCATCATGATATTGCAGAGAGCAGCTGGTTGATTGAAAGTGACTCCCCCTCCCCCATGCTCCAGCTGTCACCAGGAAACCCTCCTCAATGTGTGAAAAAGGACAATGTGATATTACTACTATCGCTATTAAAAACAATCTAGCTAATACTTAGCATTTGAAATTGTTTTTCTTATGAAAGCTCACTATTAACTAAAAATTAACTCTTTAAGAAAAACCCTTTACCATATAAATGCAAACCAGCTGCTTTCATACAACAAAATACTAAAGGAGAGTAAACACAAGTAATATTATTTCCATTGACTCCTTGTTTCTTTTTCCTTGAGTCATTTGTAATGCTAAACAACAGCCAGTTAAAATATTAAAGTTTTAACCGTGGTAACAGCTGTCACAGCTTAGAGGGGTTTAAAAACAAACAAAAGTGGGCTTCCCTGGTGGTGCAGTGGTTGAGAATCTGCCTGCCAGTGCAGGGGACATGGGTTCGTGCCCCGGTCCAGGAAGATCCCACATGTTGTGGAGCAGCTGGGCCTGTGAGCCATGGCTGCTGAGCCTGCGCGTCCAGAGCCTGTGCTCCGCAACAGGAGAGGCCACAACAGTGAGAGGCCCGCGTACTGTAAAAACTTAGATGATTTCTCAAAAAATGTGCATAGATTCCTCCCTATTTTTATATAATATGGGTCGGATTGAAGGCTGGATTTTTTTTTCTAAATAATATAATCTCTCACTTCTCTACATGAGAAACTATACATATGTCTGACATTGCTGATAACCCTGGGAGTTGTCTTCAGAACAAGTTTGTGGATCCCACTCAGGAATTCTCAACACCTGACTTTTTAGGTACAGCTCATCTCCTGAGGATTTCTACCCCACAGATGGTTTCACACCCTGTCACATGGACTCCTTGAAGTGTCACTGCAGGAGGCTCCCAGCAGGCAGGTCCTATGCCCTTCAACCCCTCTTCTCTTAAAACCTCTCAGCTCCTGAGCTTTACAGGTAAGATGCTGCTAAAGAGAGTCCCCTGCTAAAAAATCTGAGGCCCCCTGCTTAGATGACTAGAGCTACAGCATAAAAGGCCATCTATCGTTCTAAGGCATTTCTATCTTTGTAATGGTTTTTAAAAAGAATTTTTACATACACATGCATTTACCTAATTTTACTTAAATGTATAGATTATTTGTCCCTACCTCCATATTATAATACATTGCCAAGTAAACGAAATTATGACCTAGTATGACACCTTTCAAGTCGTTTCCATGCTCACATATTCATATGCACTATATACAGAAATATGAGATTTTTTGATCATTTTTTAAAATGGAACATAAAACTCTTCACTTTCCAATCATTAAGCATCCATATTGAAAAATAATGATTTCAGAGCTATAACAGCATTTTCTTATTCTTTGGTGCATGTCTTCAGTGAAGTCTCATCTCCTGTAACAAAGTGCCCCCTTCTGTGGCTGACTGTCCCCATTAACTAACTGTAGATACTTAAACAGTAATCACCCGCTGACCTTGACCTTCCAGTAAACACTCAAAACAATTTATGAAAGTTGCTCTGTTATGCTGATAGAACTGAAAATGGTGCCTTTCTACCAGGTTTAGAGTTTTAACTTTCTCCAAAGTGCTTGCTTTCTCTCATTCACAATACTGTGAAAGCTCTTCAGCATTTTGCTTAAAAAGAAAAGCAGCACAGTCAAGTAATTAATAAAATTACATTTATAAAAATATTACGAGGAAATGAATGAGATCAAGCTAGGTTTGAGGTAATAACTACCTTTTCTCCCCTGTCCAACATGCACCAGTTACTGAGCCTCTCGGCGTTAACAGACATGCTTTGCACTTGATTTCATTTTATTCACTGTCCTGAGGTGGTCACACACCACGACTCCTACTCTATAGGAAAGGAGATTCAGGCTGGGAGGATGTAACTTGTCTACTGGACACAATCAGTATGTAGTAGAGGTGGGGTTCAAAGCAGGGTGTGTGCCTGACCCAAAACCACCGCTAAAGATCAGCCTCTCTGACACAGTGAACAAGAAAAATGGGGTCTTTGAAAAGTGAATACTTCATGATGGGACAGTGTTAATCTAGCATTAACAAAATTATTTATAGGGTATAAATATCCAAACTGACTCACAGTTATCTGAAAACTCACCCACAATACCCAGGAGCCACGGTGTGGCCTCGGGAGCAGTGGACTCTAATCAAAGTGACCTGCCGTTTCGGCCATGGGGCTACAGACTCTTCTCAACATCACAATGAGTCTAGGCTTTAGGTCAGCTGCTTCAAATCCCGAATATTTCTCTTTATCCCCCCAACACCAACCCCCTGAAAAGGGGAAGGAAAAAGCTGTAACACTGCAGCTGACATTCTGTAAAAACAGCAGATGGAGGGCACATCTAACTTAATTCCTGTGATGCTTCCAGAAAACACAGGTAAGTAGATATGATGAGAACTTCTTTGCTATTGTGGAGCTGTACGACACATGGGGAAAAAAGGACAGAAACATCTTCAGTTTTGTCTCTCGTTTCCAAGTCACTGCTCTATAATACTTCTCAACTCTAAGGCTAAGGCTGATCTCCCATCAGTTATCCACTCTACTTTCTTTACCAAATTCTGGGTCAAAAGAAGGTACAATGAAGCTGAAAAAACCAAAAGGCCAAAGAATTAAAAACTGCTCTTTAACACAATTACTAATGCAGTTCTTAAAAATACTACAGCATTGGTATTAACTGAATATCCTACATTCGACAGCCTCAATCGTATACAATATAATGAGAATCCATAAAAATAAACTGCCCTCTAAGCAGCAAAAGAGGCACAGTATCTGTGCGCTACAACTCACATCTAAATCAAGGAAGAATCCTTTCAGCACAATCTATGTACTTACTTTAGACAGTTCCAACAAGTTCCTTAATAACATCTCATCTTTGTTTTCCACGTGTGTTAAACTCTTTTCCGGCATTTTTACACTGAATACTTTCAGTCCTATGAAGTAACCTTTAACTAATTTGTCCCAGGTCCTACACCTAAGAAAGGTTTCACCTGGATTCAAATTCCATTCTGTGACTTCACAATGGCTGTTCTTTATCACTATGGCCAGTAATTCTCAAACTTTAGCACACAGGTGCCTTGGGATCAATTCCAAGTCTTGTTAAAATAGATTTCTGATTCACTAAATCTGGGGTAAGACTCCTAAATTTGCATTTCCAACAAGTTCCCCGCTGACGTTGATGCTGGTAGCCCTGGAACAATTTGGGAACCCAATGCACTGCCTTCTTCTAAGATTATTTGCTTTCCTAAGCCCTGCCACACCAGCAGCAAATTAGAAGTTTTTAGATTTAAAGGTTATTAGGACAGCAAAAAGTGGCATATAAATGTGAGACATAAGACAGATTTTTAAGGAGCAATTCCAAAGGGGGAAAAAAAAAAGAGCAAAGTCCAGCTGTCACTGCAAAGAGACTAACCCATCTCGATGACTCAATCATGACTATGCAATAATTTATTTTGACAGTAACACTGAGTTTATGCTCGGTTTGGAAAATCATATAAGCATGTGATCCGTTTTTGTAAAAGTTTTTAAGGCCTGGACAGAAAAGGATTAAATACTTTTAGTGTATTTCCTGTCCCGTATGAGGAGAAATACCACTACTTAGATTAGGATTAGGATTGTTTGCCACACACTTGTTCTGAGAAACAGAGTTACTCTTCCAAGAGAAACTGAAACTACAAACTGTCGCTGATGCAACGTGCCTTTAAACCACACCCCCCACACCCCACCCCACCCCCGCCCCGCGCCCCCCAGAGCC
>NW_020172738.1:4921348-4940793 GCF_003031525.2 Neophocaena asiaeorientalis asiaeorientalis
CAACCCCGCCCCCGCCTGGCCCCAGGGAAGCCCACGGCCTCCCGCAGCGCCGCCGCAGCCGCCGCCGCCAGCGCCCGCGGCCCTGGGAACAGGCGAGAGACGCGGCGCGCAACGGACCACGGCAGCGGCGCCGAACAGACGCGAAAACTCACGCTCTATACGGCCCGCCTGCGTCCCCACGTCTTCGCGACCACGTGCGTCATCACGCACGGGCGCCCGCTCCCGGACGCTCCAGGTCCCAGCGGCCTGAGGGGCGGGGAGAGAGCGTGGTTGATTTCGCGACGCAGCTCCCACGGGCCCCGTGGAGGGTGGGGAGGGCCGTAAAGCGGGGCGGGCGGGCAGCGGCGCATGCTCAGTTGCGCGCGACCGCGCTCTTTTTTTCCCCGCGGGCTGGCACCCGGGACCGCGTGCGGTGGCGGTGGCTTGGAGGAGGCTCGACGGTGAAAGGACCGCGGCCGAGGGCGTCGTGGAGGGCTTGTACTTTCTACTCGTCCTCTCAAGCTCCGAGTGACACGTAGATAATAATATTCCTTCTGCCATAAGTAACTATTGGCTGCCCACCGTGGGTAACGCAAGCGAACGGCCTGGCCTACATTCGAGGGACCGGACGCGGGATGGAGATGCGGCGGCTGGGCCGCGTGGCAACTGAGAAACTGCCCTACCGGGCCCCAGCCCTGCCGCAGGCTCAGGACCTGTTGCGTGGAGGAGTCACATACTACCTGTGAAATGGATGGCGGAAGAGACAGAAATCTTCATGAGTTATCAGACGGCTGGAGAGCGGCCCATCACCCATCTCAGGGCGGAACCCGCGGTTACAAAGCAGGCCTGCAAAACAAGGTCGTGGGTGTACATTTCACAACCCAAAGTCTCAGTCTGAGGATGCATTTCTATGTCTGTCTGTCCGTTTAAGGCTTTAGGTGTTAAGTATTTCTGTGAACGTATCATTTGATGCAATTTTAATTATGGGTCTGTTTCTGCTCTGAAACAGGTTTTATGTTGGGTTGTAGGAGTCAGGTTAAGTCAAATGCTGTATTTCATGCAATATGAGAAAACTATCTTATTTGGTACGGAATTTTCTAACAACTAGGGGGAAGATGCGTCTTTTCCAAGGACGAAACCGAGTGCAGGTGGTTTTATGCTGCTCTGTATTTATTGGAACTTGTGGCAGCTGTGTTTAGATAGTCTACTTAAACAAAAACTGCCTAAATCAGAAGAGTTTTGACTATCTTTTGTTATTGTGTATTGCAAGAATTTTTCATGGAAATGTTTATTATGGAGTTTGGAATTTAAATGAAGATTTGGCTCACGTGCAGAGTATATAACAGACGTTCAAGTGATAAAGAAGAATCTTAGCAATTTGCAACTATGTTCCTTGAGCCTTACAAGTTATCCGTTTCTTCTGAAAACAATATGCTGATCAGAAAGTTTGGCTGACACTGAGAAACTGCATTTCTGGAAATAGAAATTCAACTGAAGGGTGGAGGTGAATTGCCAATAGAAGTATTTTGTGTATTTCCCTAGAAAAAATAAAAGTAATTTCTCAAAAAGAAAGGATTCCCTTTTATCCTGATCCATGATATTATGCATCAGTTTAATTAATGCTAATCCTTATCTTCCATTCTCTAACACCATTTACACCTTTCTATAATTGCATCATTTTTCTTGTCCTTATATGAATATATCAAATACAGACGTGATTTTAAGGGAGCCACAAATCAAGAAGTCTCAATACAGTAATCTCATAAAAATGTCTTTATATATGGGGATTAAGAGTATACTTAGGCAATTTTATTCAATTTCAGACATCAGTGAAAAATTTTATAGCCATTTAAGAGGAAAGAAAAAGTCTGGGTTTTAAAAAATGACCTTTTTTGTCCTATATGATTCATTGATCAGACAAGAATTTTTTAAAGCCTATTGAAATCAACACGTATCATACTCAATCCCCATTTAAACTGACAAACAGATCACTTGGATAATAATTGTATATCTTAAACATTAACATATGTGGCAATCAGCAAGATCCTTTTACTGAGGCAAGGCTTCAAAATACCAAAAAGATCAATGCCTGAAGAAGTCCTTTAACACAAAAGTTATGCAATTATTAAATTACCTTGTAAGATAATGATTCCTAAAGCTCAAAAGTACTCTTGTATCTTTATTGTGAGAAAAAACAGGATTATGCACATGACGTATGATATTTGAGACCTGTGTAATTGTCTGGACAATTTTCTATTTTTATCAAAGTTTTGCAGGAGAGCAAAAATACCTGAGATTAAGCCATCTGATTTAAATGAGTGTTCCTAAAATGTGATTCTTGAGTACAGAGGAGTTGTGGTAAAAAAATCTTTGTACATTTCATAAATCTAGGATTGGAACTGGCAGAAAGGCAGGTGAGTATCATTCGCAGCTTTCAAAACCTGGACTGAAGGTGGGAAAACATGAGTCAACAACACCATGAGCAAATAACACAACTGGATTATTATTTTAAAGAGGAGCTTGTTTGGTATCTAATTCCTTGTAATGGAGCAAGTATTTATTATACCCAACACTATACAGAAAGATATATGAAACTCATCAAAGAATTTATGCTTTATTGTTACGAAAAAGCTTGCAAATTAATAAAAGGACAACTATAAAAGTAAGTACAAAGTTGCGTTATGTATTGTGATGATGAAAAGACTAATAGTACTTAACAGTGATAGACCATGCATATGGCAAACATAAGAGATTTGTAGTGGCAATAATGATGTCAGACAAAATGGACTTTAAGACATATATTTCTAGAAACATTTTGTAATAAAAAGGTCAGTACATCAAGAAGCTATAATAATTAGAAATGTACACGAACCCAAAACAGTCCTAAATACATGAAGCAAAAATTGTTAGATGTGAATGTAGAAATAGACAATAATTTGATATTTTAATTTCACATTCTCAATAATGGGTAGAACAACTAGACAGAAAACTGCTAAGGCTATAGAAACCTTGAACAACACTATCGACCTAACAGATATGTATAGACCATTGTCCTTAGTGACAGCAGAATTTATATTCTTTTTAAGAAGTACATTCTCCAGGATAGTGTATATGCTAGGCCATAAAACAAGCCTCAGTAAATTTAAGAGTACTGGCACCATGCAAATTATGTCCTCTGTTACAATGGAATTACATTAGGAATAGATAATAGAAAGAAATTTGGGGAATCACCCAAATATTTGCAAATTAAATTACTCATGGTCTGAAGGAGAAGTAACAAAGGAAATCAGAAAATGTTTTGAACTGCATGAAAGTGAAAACACTGAAATTTATGGGTTGCAACTAAAAGAGTGATCTGAAGGGTATTTGCTGCTTTAAACACTTACATTAGAAAAGAAAAAGGGTTGTAATATTCTAGGCTTCCAGTTTTAAAAACTAGAAAGATAAGAGCAACTTAAACCTAAGCAAGCAAAAGGGAGGAAATAGCAGTCATACTGGAAACTAACGAAATAGATAAAAGGAAAAATAAAGTGAATGAAAATAAAAGTTGGTTCTTTGAAAAGGTCAGTAAAGTTGACGAGCCTTTATTAGGCTGACCAAAAAGGAAGACACAAATTACTAAAATCAGGAAAGCAGGATATCACTACCCACCCTACCAAAATTAAAAGGGGCTACGAATAACTTATGCCAACAGATTAGGCAATGTAGATGAGTTGGACAAATTCCTAGAAAGAAATTGCCAAAACTGAATCAACACAACAGAAAATCTGAAAAGAGTTTGTATTCATTTCCTAGGGCAACCACAACAAAGTACCACAAACTGAGTGGCTTAAAACAATAGAAATTTATATCTCACAGTTCTGGAGGCTAGAAGTACAAGATCAAGGTGTTGGCAGGACCTAGAGGATCCTTCCTTAACCTTTTCTAACTTCTGGTGGTTTGTCAGCTAATCCTCCTTTGGCTTGCAGCTGCATCAGCTCCAGTCTCTGCCTTTGTCATCGTATGGTCTTCTCCCCCCATGTGTCTGCCTCTTCTTCTTATTAGAATGCCAGGCATAGAGGATTAAGAGCCCAGCCTAATCCAGTATGACCTCATCTTGACTAATTACATCTGCAATGACCCTATTTCTAAAGAACACAGTCTGAGGTCCTGGGGGTTAGGACTTCAACATATCTTTTTGGGTAACACTATTCAACCCATAATAGTCCTATAACAAGTAAAGAAGTTAAGTTAATACTTTCAAATATTCCCACAAAGAAAAGCCCAGGCCCAGATGGATTCACTGGTGAATTCAATCAAATATTTAAAGAAGAAATGATAAAATCATTCTCAAACTCTTTATAAAATAGAGAACACTTCTCAACTCATTCTCTGAAGATATTAAATCAGATGACATTACAAGAAAAGAAAGCTAAAGATTAGTATCTTTCATGAACGTAAAAAAAAATTTCCAAAAAAGGGTTAGCAAACCAAATCTAGCAGTGCATAAGAGGGACTATATAACATGAATGCAAGGTTGGTTTAACATGGGGAAAAGAAAGTAAAACACCATATTAGTAGACTAGAGCAGCAGTCCCCAGCCTTTCTGACGCCAGGGACCGGTTTTGTGGAAGACAAGTTTTTCCACAGATGGCATCGGGGGGCAGGGGGTGAGGATGGTTCAGGCGGTAACGCAAGCGATGGGGAAAGACAGATGAAGCTTCACTCACCCGCTGCTCACCTCCTGCTGTGCAGCCCGGTTCCTGACAGGCCGCGGACTGGTACCAGCACGGGAGTTGGGGACCTCTGGATTAAAGGACAAAAACCATATATCAGCTCAGTAGATACAGAAAAGCATTTGATAAAATAAAACACATTTACGATTAAAAACTCTCAAAAAAGGATTAAAAAAGAACTTCCTTCCTAATAAAGGGCATCTGTAAAAAACCTACAGCTGACATCATACTTAGTGGTAAAACAGTGAATGCTTGCCCCTTAAGATCAAGATCAAGAGAAGGATGTCTGCTCTCACCACTTATATTCTAAAATTTATTGTGGTGATAGTTGCATAACTCTGTGAATATATTAAAAACTATAGAAATGGGACCTCCTTGGTGGCGCCATGGTTAAGTATCTGCCTGCCAAAGCAGGGGACGCGGGTTCGAGACCTGGTGTGGGAAGATCCGACATGCCGTGGAGCAACTAAGCCTGTGAGCCACAACTGCTGATGCCTGCACGCCTAGAGCCCGTGCTCTGCAACAAGAGAAGCCACGGCAATGAGAAACCTGTGCACTGGAATGAGGAGTAGCCCTTGCTCGCCGCAACTAGAGAAAGCCCACGCACAGCAATGAAGACCCGACTCAGACAAAAAAACAATAAAAATGTTACTCAAAGTTTTAACCAGTGCAGTAAAGGAACAAAAGAAATAAAAGGCATCAAATTGACTATGAAGAAGTAAGATGGTTTTTATTCACAGATGACCTGATGCTGTGTGTAAAAATCTTGAAGAAAACACACACAATTGTATTGTGAATTGAATTAATAAATGAGGTAGCACAGTCTTGTGAGTACAAGATCAAAATTTTTAAAATGTATCTCTATATACTACAAATTAAAACTCCAAACATAGCATTAAGAATATAATTTCAGGGCTTCCCTGGTGGCGCAGTGGTTGAGAGTCCGCCTGCCAATGCAGGGGACACGGGTTCGTGCCCCGGTCTGGGAAGATCCCACATGCCGCGGAGCGGCTGGGCCCGGGAGCCATGGCCGCTGAGCCTGCGCGTCCGGAGCCTGTGCTCCGCAACGGGAGAGGCCACAACAGTGAGAGGCCCGCGTACCGAAAAAAAAAAAAAAAAAAAAGAATATAATTTCATTCCAGATAGCATCACAAAGAGTAAAATGCTTGGAAATAAATGTAATAAAAGAGGTGTAAGACTCATACACTGAAAACTACTTAAAATGGCTGAGAGAAATTGACCCTCCATGTTCATGGACTGGAAGGCTCAATATTGTTAAGATGGCAGTTCTTGTAAATTGATCTATAGATTCAACACAGTCTCAAAATCTTAGCAGGATTTTTTTTGATAGAAATTGACAAGCTGATTTTTGTAACTTAGAATAAAAGGTCTATAACAGCCAAAACAATTTTGAAAACGAATAAAATTGGAGGAATGACACTGCTCAATTTCAAAATGTACTATAAAGTTACAAAAATCAAGACAGGTTATTATTGGTGTGAGAGTAGGCATAGAGATCAATGGAGTGGAATTTAAATAAACCTATATATGGTCAGTTGATTTTCAACAAAATTGCCAAGGCAAAAGATAGTCTTTTCAACAAATAATGCTGGGAAAATTGGACATCTATATGAAAAAAGACTATTAATTTGGACTCATACTTCACACAATACACAAAAATTAACTCCAAATGGAACATAGGCCTAAATATAACAGCTAAAGCTATAAAACTTCGAGAAGACACAAGAGAAAATCTTTGTCATCTTAGATTAGGCAAAGGTTTCTTAGCTCTGGCACAAAAGAAAAATGATAAATTGGACCTTCTCAAAATTAAAAAAAACATCTGATTTTTTAGAAGTATCACTAAGGAAATGAAAATCAAGCCACAGATTGGAAGAAAATATTTGCAAATTTTATGTTTGATATAGGATTTGTATCTTGGATATTTAAAGTACTCTTACAACTCAAGAAAAAGATAAACTATTCAATTAAAAAGTGGGCAAAAGAGTTGAGTAGAAACTTCACCAAAGAAGATACATGAATAACTAATAAACATATTTAGAATATCACCAACATCATTAGTCACTAGGAAGGTGCCAGTTAAAACCAAAATGAGATACACACACCCTTCCCCCCACCCAGTGACTATAATAAAAAACAGTAATGGCAAGAATGTGGAGAAACTGGAATTACTGGTGGAGATGTAAAATGGTGTGGCCACTTTGGAAAATAGGTGGCTTTTTTAAAAAGTTAAACATATGATACAACCCAGCAATTCCACTCTTAGGAATCTACCCAAGAGAAATAAAACACATGTCCATAAAAGACTTGTGTGCCAATTTCAAAGCAGTATTATTTATAATAGCCCCAAACTGCAAACAATCCAAATGCTTATCTAGTGTTGAATAGATAAATCAATAAGAAAGACACAAACTACTGATTAATCCTACGACATGGATGAACCTCAAAAACAGTATGCTAGGGCTTCCCTGGTGGCGCAGTGGTTGAGAGTCCGCCTGCCAGTGCGGGGCACACGGGTTCGTGCCCTGGTCCGGGAGGATCGCACATGCCGCGGAGCGGCTGGGCTCGTGAGCCATGGCCGCTGAGCCTGCGCGTCCGGAGCCTGTGCTCTGCAACGGGAGTGGCCACAGCAGTGAGAGGCCCGCATAATTGAGAGAAACCAGACCCAAAAGACTGCATGTTGCATAATTCCAGTCATATGAAGCGTCCAGGAAACGCACATCTATAGAGGCAGAAAACAGATCAGTGTTTGCTTGGAACTGGGGGTGAAAGCCGAGTTAACTGTAAATGGACATGAGAAAACTTTTGGGGCTGATAGAAATGTTTAAAACTGGTTTGTGAAGATGGTTACCCAGCTCTATAAATTTATAAAGATCACAAAGACACACTATACACAGATATTGGGTGAACTTTATGGTATGTAGATTCTACCTCAAAGTTGTTTATGGATGCCATACTCTAGGAACTTCTAGTCTTGTATTGGAGTGGAGGGATCTACATAAATTTCAGTGAAACCAGATAGAAAGAGCTAACTGCTCTAATGAGTTTTAGTTAAATTAACTTGAGGCTTTAAAGGAAGATAATATTGACTGGAACTGGAGACATGAGTGAATGCTTTGTGGAGTTGAAACTTGAATAGTTTCCTTGAGGTGTAAGTGGGATTGGACCTACTGAGGTGAATGGAAGAGAATTCCAGACCAAAAAAACCAAAAACCAAAAAGATAGTGAAGTGAGAACAGTATTATGAGGAATCAGTCATTAGGGTGATTTATGTTTTGTGTAGCATACGAACAGAGTTATTATTTTGATCAAGAATAAGGAGTGAATGGGCTTCCCTGGTGGCGCAGTGGTTGAGAGTCTGCCCGCCGATGCAGGGGACACGGGTTCGTGCCCTGGTCCAGGAAGATCCCACATGCCGCGGCGCGGCTGGGCCCGTGAGCCATGGCCGCTGAGCCTGCGCGTCCGGAGCCTGTGCTCCGCAACGGGAGAGGTCACAACAGTGAGAGGCCCGCGTACCGAAAAAAAAAAAAAAAAAATGAGTGAAAAGGGTATGCCATTATGTCCAATATTCTTGGTGTATGAGCATTATAATATAGATACTGGACTAAAAGGAATGGGAAAAAGTTTTAGAAGAATAATGGGTAAGCTTAGCTGTAGATTATGGATGTAAAATACAGAGAATACTAAATACCACTTGAAAAAAATTAATAATAAAAATGCAATCAGTGAACATGTTTTAGAAATTCTTACAATGATCTTCTCTTTGAGTCTTTATATGGAAATGGGTGGTTTAAAACTTCAGTGGCTTTTCATTGGTTTAAATGAAGAATATAGAATTAAGAATCTATCATGATTGAGTTCCTTCTACGGCCAATAGAAGTTCTGGAAGTAATAAGGTATTACTAAAACTACAAATAGGAGCAATGCACTTGCAGTAGACCTGTGATGGTTAATTATCCTGACATTATTATGGCCATTACTATAATTGCATATCAATTGTCACTAATCAACTCTCAGTCAATCTAATGGAGCAGAAATATAAGTAGGAAGCTGTCAGTCAAAGGCTCTCTCTTGGGACTTGGATTCTTGGGAGGATCTGGAGAAGGTGAGGCCATAGTCATCTCAGCATCAGAAATGACGGTGCTTCAGTGGGAGAGCTGGAGGCTGAGTACCCCTCAAAGCTCTTATAGAAGGGAAGGGTGTTAGCTTGACCATCTCAGGATTCCCTGAACTTTAACACAACCCTTGACTCTCTACTGCTAAGACCTTCAGATACAGATTTTATTTTCTTACAACTAAGTATCATTTCAGTTTTTTGGGGTTTTGTTTTTTTTGTTTTTTTTTTTTTTGCGGTATGCGGGCCTCTCACTGTTGTGGCCTCTCCCATTGCAGAGCACAGGCTCCGGACACGCAGGCTCAGCGGCCATGGCTCACGGACCCAGCCGCTCCGCAGCATGTGGGATCTTCCTGGACCGGGGCACGAACCCGTGTCCCCTGCATTGGCAGGCGGACTCTCAACCACTGTGCCACCAGGGAAGCCCATTTTAGTAAATTTTAAAATTGTTTTCTCAGTCCTCTAACATCCTGTAAGATCTCACTATTACCACTACTGTGACCTCTACTTGATCAGTAAGGTAACGCATTGAGACCTCTTATCAAAGTGCCTGGCACACAATAAACACTCAATACAAATCAACTGTTTCTATAACTACTGTTAGCCACCATTTGTTGAGTGTCTACTATGTGCCAGGCACTTCACCTCCATTTTGTAAATGAGGAAATGGGGTCAGAGAGTCTAAGTAATTTAGCAAAGCTTACAAAGCTAGTGGACAGAGGGATTAATGGTTCAAACTTTCTAATACACTATTTCTACTTCTTGGTTTTGTTTTGTTTTGTTTTTGGCCTCCCAGCATGTGGGATCCTAGTTCCCCGACCAGGGATCAAACCCTGGCCCCCCTGCATCAGAAGCAGAGTCTCAACAGCTGGACCACCAGGGAAGTCCCCACATTTCTATTCTGAGTATTAAGTGTCTATAGCACTGCTTGGCATTGGATGCATCAGTGTCCACATAAAAGGTAATTTTGTTTTTATTCACGTACATGTTTACATAAAGTTTTCATTGTTTCATTAATTATCTAAACTGTAAAAAGTGAAAATGACAACTTACTATCCATTTCAGAATTATTTTGAATGATTGTGTGTCTTTCAGTTTTCTATTTTAGGAAGTATTTTTTCCCATTGAGTGTTTTGGATATATCTTCTTATTTTGACTCATCATGATTATTATCTAAAAATTAAATTGGGTTTCCAGATACCCCATTGTTCTTATGTTTACAGGGTAATTGTAGAATATTATGTGAGAGTTCCTTTTTCTTTCAAATGATAAATCCTAAATAAGCAGCTTATTTTAATAATCATCCTTTAACAGCATTTTTCTTTTACACCTGTGACTGCCATTTCTGTTTTCATATCAGCTAAAATTCTGATGCTTCTATGACTACAATGAATAATTTCACTCCAAACTGCCACGTCACATTTTCTATGTGCCGTTTGAGACCTCATAGGAGCCTTCCTAAACCACATCGCCTCAAATCTGGCGGAATACATCATGAAGACTGTATATGTCTTTTATGAAAAAACAATTCAGATCATGAATTCTTTTTTTTTTTTTTTTTTTTTTTTTTTTGCGGTACGCGGGCCTCTCACTGTTGTGGCCTCTCTCGTTGCGGAGCACAGGCTCCGGACGCGCAGGCTCAGCGGCCATGGCTCACGGGCCCAGCCGCTCCGCGGCATGTGGGATCTTCCCGGACCGGGGCACGAACCCGTGTCCCCTGCGTCGGCAGGCGGACTCTCAACCACTGCGCCACCAGGGAAGCCCGAGATCATGAATTCTTAGCAAAGGAATATCTGTGGATGTTCTTGCTAGGAAAAAATATTCAAAAAGGAACTTGCATCAAAATATGGGAAATGAGGCTGTGATGACAGTAGCAGTAGATGATGCAGGCATTCTGGCTATCTCTCCTCTCGGCAAGTGCTCCACGGTGATTTTAAGACTTTCTTTGGGCTCATGGGAGCATATCCACACACACATACACACAGCTGTTTGCTAATAGTTAAAATCTCTTCAAAAATGCCCTTCCATCCACAGTTAGACATAACTTGTTTAAAATGTAGGGCTGTTGAGGGAACACTTAGGAGAGAATGAATTTATTAAAGGTCAATGAATCCACCTGTCTCCCAGCATGTGGCAGTCCTGACTAGAGGGAACCAGAGGCAGAGGGATCTTGAGTGGAGGGAGAGAAACTGAGACAAAAGACACAGCAGAAAAATTTGCAGAATTTTTGCTAAGGTTTTGTCCAGTTTACTACAATAGGACTAGGAAAAATAGAAGCTATGGGCAGAGCAGAAGAGGTGGGAATTTTTGACATCAACTATAATCACAGATAGCTCCACTTGACATAATTTAGATGTTTCTTTTTCTGTTTTAATTTAACACACCTGACTTCTAACACCAGCATCCCTTTCCCAGGGGATTTGTTATTCAAGAGCTAACTATATAAGTAAAGGCTGCCACTTATCCGAGAATGTTAGGTATATGTAAGTGAAAGAGGTTTTTTACAGGTCACTGTTTATTTTTCTTAAGTTATCAGAATGCCAGTCTTAAGTGAATGGCATATCATGTAAGTTTTCATGCTGCCAATTATGTTTTTAATTAATTTTGAAGTAATTGCAGACTTTATAGAAAAGTTGCAAAAATAGTACAGAGAATTTCTGCATATTCACAAAATATCCTAAATGTTAACATTTGTTTCTCTCTCCCTTTCTCTAAATATGTATGTTATATTAATATTAATATATTAATTGATATATATTATATATATATACACACACCATTTTTCTGAATCATATTGTTGGCAAACCCAAGTTTGTGTGCCTGACGCACAGTGAGGCCAAACAAACCGAAACATCAGAGTTTGGAGCAGAGAAAAGTTTATTGCAAGGGCCATGCAAAGAGAATAGGTGGCTCATGCTCCAAAGACTCCAACTCCCTGATGATTTTCAGGGAAACGTTTTTATAGGCAAAATTTCAGGGGGAGTGGGGGATGGTCTGTAGGGTGTGTGACCTTCCTCTGATTGGTCAGTGGTGGGGTAAGAGGATGGTGTTAGTACCCAAAAACTGGGGTTGCCTCTTGGTGGGTGTTGAGCTTCAGTATGCATTTCCTAAAAGAACAAAAAAATGTTTTTTAAGAAAAAGGTTATTAACCTTAAATTTTGTCCACCAAAAATTAATCAGTCAATCTAAGAAAGAAATGGAAAATTGTATTCATGCCAAATTGCGGATTATGACCCAGGAATAGCCTCTCAGAAAGCTCCAAGAACTATTCTGCCTGTTAGAGATCAAAGCGTAGTTACATAGGTTTTTGAGACAGAGAGCTGTACATTAAGTGACATAGACAGTTTGCACAATCCAGATCTGTAAGTACAAAGTGATGGGCCATCGTGACCCCTTACAAAGTCGAGAAGGAATGTTATCTTTTAAAGAGTTGTCTTGGTGCTAGTAGAATGTTGCTCTTTTTGGCTGAGCAGGTATTTCTCCCAATAGGGAAGGTTTGGTTGGCACATAATGCAGATATATAATACACAGTAGAGGGGAGAGAGGAGGCCAAAGGGCAGAGAAAATTGTTTGTGTTTAAGTTTTTTTGTCTTGCCATAAAATATGAATTTTATTTCACAATTTCCAGGGTAAATCTAGTACACTATTCTACCCATTTTAAGTTGCTGACATCCAAGTGCCATTGGGCTCAGCTGTGAGAAAATGTTGACATCTATTCAAGACCATACCTCCAAATATTAAGTAGAGCACAAACTTGTTTTAAAAAAATGAAATGCAAATGACCCATTGAGCTGAACGGCTCACTCTTAAATATTTCTCTCTTCATGTGCACCAAAGAACAAGCATCCCAACGAAATTAAGTTCATTTGACTAAATAATAGCCCAGAACCTTAAAATTAATTGATTGAATAAAATAATGTAAGCTATAAAAGAAGAAGATATCAAGGAGGCAAGGTCAGGATGGGAGTATGGGTCTAACAGGCTATGGTAGAAATTATTGTTACACAGAACTTTCAAGCTATTTGCGGAGGCTAAGAGAGGTTTTAGTTTCTAATGATTTTTACTTACAATGAGCAGGAAAGCATAGGAGACTTGGAAAGTGCACAGAATGTGATTTTCAGCTATAGCACTAGCTATGTGGTCTTGAGTAAGTCATTCAAACCCTCCAAAACTTAATTTTCTCAACTGCAAGATGAGAGAATCACATGAAATTATTTCCAAGGTCTCCTTCAGCTTAAGCATTTTAAGATTCCAAGATCTAGAAGAAAAAAATAAATGGCACATTAGAAAAAAAACGAAGACAATAAGATATTAAAATGTGACTAGAAGAGTTGCTGAGCCAAAGGGAAGATAAAGTTTTGAGATGTAAAGAATCACCATAATTTTTAACATTTAAAAATTCACTTAAGTTGAAGTAAAACTTTAATGGTATAGAAAAATGGAGAGAATATACAGTTCTGTTATATTTTGGAATGAAGAAAGTAGAATCAAGAAGTAGTCAATAAACTAAATATAGCTGACAGTTACTTAATAAATATGTCTTGTGCTGTGATGTCCATGAGACGCAATTACAGCTTTTTACAAAGACAATTCCTAAATTATAAAATAATGCATGACTCAAAAAACAACTTAAGTTTAAAACTTTCTATCTACTGAGAGCCAGTAAGTCATAGGAAAAAAACAAAGAAAAAAATATAACTAAACAAAGTCAGCAACTCTGGAACAAACTCAAGCAAAGAATAAGTTGCTTATTTTAAATTTAATAGAAAAAAATATAAATATTAATTCACTACTTTAAAAAAAAAATAGAAAACACTACTAATCATTATTGCATTTATAACTGGCTTGAATTCAGGCAAACCAGGCTTGGGTCCCAGGCCAACCCAGAGACTGTGTGATCTGGCCAACCTCTTAAATGGAGCAATAATTCCTTCCTCTGTGGCTTCTTGTCAGGATTGATTGATATATATACACATAAAATGTATATCTTAGTGAATGACACGTAGTAAGGGTTCAAAAAGATGTTAACTGTCATATCAACCTTTCCATCATTCATATTCGATCTTCTGCTTTGAGGAGGAAAAACAAGAGCTTGAGTAGCAGGGATAAAAGAGAATGGGGGTACCGGAGGTCTAGAGGAAGAGCAGAAAAGGTCTGACTGATGCTCTGGGGGTGCTGCTTGCCCACCTTCCTGGACCAGTTAAGAGGCCCCATTTCTTGAGCGCGATTCTTTGGAAGACCAGCTGACTTTCTGGTAACTCCCTTTTGGATCTGTGTTAATAGCTCTTCTGATCTTATTTTCAAAAATAAAAGTTAATTTTTAAAAGAAACATTTACTTTTCTGTAGACTTTAATTTTTAGAGACTGAGA
Source organism: Neophocaena asiaeorientalis asiaeorientalis (assembly GCF_003031525.2). Classification (NCBI taxonomy): domain Eukaryota; kingdom Metazoa; phylum Chordata; class Mammalia; order Artiodactyla; family Phocoenidae; genus Neophocaena; species Neophocaena asiaeorientalis. The sequence continues at coordinate 4,935,548 of NW_020172738.1, forward strand.
AAGAGTCTTAGGTAGGAGTGATGACTAGCTATTAGCCTAAACAGTGCTTTGTCATGAGTAACATATTCATTTGCCTTTTCTTTTGTTGGATAAACAAATCTCTTTAAAAGGAAAATTGAAACAAGGGTTTACTACTCACTTTTTCAGGAGTTTTTCTTAGGTCCTATAAAATATTCTTTAGTCAGTTTCAGAAAGAGTCACCCTCACTGATTAAGGCTATCACTTATTGAACCTGTGCCATGTACTTTATTTATCCTCCTAACGAGTCTATGAAGTAGGATTATTATCGCATTTTACAGAAGCAAAATAAGTAGTATTAAGTTCACAGAGACAAAAAATGAGAGACTTGGAACCCAAACCTAAATCACCATGAATTAATCCACAGAGCTTCTGCTGTCCTAGGTAGAAGGGAGACCTGAACTGCAGGAGAGAAATAACATCATGACATGTAGTTTTCAAACTTAAACCCAGGCGATATTTCATTAACAGATTTTTTACCTTGAATTTTCTTGACAGTTATTTTCAGTGAACACAATCAAGGGAGTAAAAATAACGAAGGAAAATGCTTATTTTTCCATTGCCAGGTTATATTTGGTCTTGGGAAAAGGCAACATGTTTGATTTTCAAGGTCCTGCTGAGAAATAATATAAAATATTTTAACTATATTTTTTTATGGAATGAAGGAAACATAGGACATGAATTGCCCATTGAATATTCTTGGGCTATTGATCACATGTGATTGATTTAAGGTGAGTTTTTAGAGTATTTTTTAAAAACCATTATTTATTTTTATTTTTGGTAAAATACTGTAACCAACTGTGTTTTCTGTAAAACGACAGTCTCTATAGCAGTATCTTTCCTTTTGCTGTAAAAAAAAAAAAAAAGGAAAAGAAAACTTACAAAATAAAATATGCACATCAATTAGACATAGCAAATTGTGTAGCCTCTTAGAAAGGCTTGAGTTAGATTGAACCTTCTTTTGATTAATGGGCATTTTTTAAACGAATTAGCCCAGATTCTTCCTAGGAGCATAGTACGGGCATCCCAAGGGGATACAGTCGAACAAGTCTGAACATGGAATATCTGTCTTCATCATCAAATACTGTTCAAAAGCAATTGGTTTTGAAGTACCCTTAAAACAGGGTCACAAACTCCAGTGCCTTGAGGAGGTAGGCAGGTGATATAAATGAGTCAAGTGGGCGGGGTCGAAGACAGCATCTGAAATATCGTGGTGACAAATGGCACCTGACACTTGGCCATGGTGTCAGGGAGATGATCTGGAGCCATGGGATTATGGCAGACTGGCCATCAAAAGGGGCAGCTGCTCTTCAGTTTTGGCTGACTGAGGCCATTTGGGAATCGAGGGCCGATGCTCTCAGATCATCTGATTTTTAAAGAGAAATTAGAATTTCAAATTTTGATGTATCATCTTCTAATCTATAATGTTGAAAATTAATTTTAAAAATGCTATTTGGGCCAATTTAAAAAGCTACCTATGGACCACATCTGGCCAGTAGGCTACCAGTTCGCGAATTCGGATTTAAGGAAATAAGACAAATAGTAATAGAAATAATACCTGAAAATGTTATCATGGTTCTGAATTCTTATACCCGTATACTAGACTTGATATACATTAAAAATACACTTAAGTTGTACCTTCCCAAAACAAACGGGAACGATGATATAGACCTAGGGTTCTATGTGAGACCGTAAAGTGTATTTCTCAATATGTGAACTATACACCACCTGCTTTACAATTAACTAAAGAACTTATTTTAAATGTGCGTTAATTAGGTCTCAGGTGGCTTCTAGCAGTCCGACTTTGTACAAACACCACGATCCCCAGATGATTCTAATAGTTATTAATGGAGTTCCTCCCTTTGAGAATTTGCAGGCTATGTGGTCATTTTACTGCCAGCCTTAACTTCTGTATCTTCTCTATTCTCCCAGGCAGAGACAGCTGTGATTTAAAGAGGGTTAAGTTTTGGATCCTTTGGATCCCTGCTTGGTTGGGTGATCCAGAGCACATCTGTGCTTTCAGGTCATTCAATCCCATAGTTACAGGTTGATACTTCATAATGACACATGTCTACCCCATTAGCTTGCAGTTTATGGTTGCTCAGTATATGTCTTCATTTAGCTAATGTCTTAGTGGGTTATTTCCTCGTGGCTCCCTACTGAATATCAGTGTAATGTACCTGATCGGTGCCCAGTAAGTAATTTTTGATTGATATTATAATGCATTAATTAGAACATCATCAACTAGGCCTACCAGATCAACTGTCTGTGACTGAACTGAATAATCATTTACTTTAACCCACTAGGCATTTTAGTTAAGCCAATAATTTGACTAATTTTTAGCTCTCAGGAAATTATCTGATGACATTTGACCAAATGAGCCCATTGCCATATGATTAATGTAACTTCTGACCTTGCCTGCTTTTACATTCAGGGGGCAAACATATTATTAGGGGTATATAACTCATTATGCACTCTTACACAGGAGAAAAATAGTATCATAAAAGTGGTATTGTCACACCATTTTAGACACCGAAACATCAGCTGTATAAAATGCTGATAGACTGACATGTTCAGTGAACTACACCGTGCCTAGGGAAAACCACAATTGAAATGTAAATTGTCATTTTGCTTCAGTGAAAAGTGAACCAAAATGCAAATTTCCTTTTAAAAACATTGAGATCAGGAAAAGGCATTAGACCTGTGTTTTCTATCTTGTGCTCACACCCTGTAAATAACAGCATCTTGGATATGGGGCACAGTTTAAGAGATTATTCATCCCTTAGCCTTGACTGTAAGTAGGGATGTTTCTTTATTCCAAGCATTGTTAGACAAAAGAAATGTTTGACCTCTGAGATAACCTTCTCCAGAAGATAAACTGATAATTCCTTGCACAGCTTGTCTCTTTTCATCATTTCCATTCCAGTCTAGTTAATGCAACCAGTTTTGCAGTTCAGAATATTCAAATACGCTACTTGGGTTCTGGACACAGTGATGGGTCTTAAATTCTCCCTCGCAGAGGTGAAGTAACATTAAATTTGTCACTGCCTCGTCTAAGTCAGCAAGGTGGCACTGTATAATATCTTTAGAAATACTAAGTTAAGAAGTCCATGGGGAAGAAGGTGAAAAGAAGGTCAGCTACTGACATAAAATCAAGCTTTAGATGTGATGACCCTGCGTCAGAGGCTTTGTAGCCTGCGAGTCAGCATAATGTTATTGAATCCACGTCCTAGCTGAAGCCAGACACAGTGACAAAGGTGGCCCCACCTGCCCATGGAGAGATGGGCCGTCAGCATCACCTCACAAACCAGGCACACAGAGCAGTTCTTTATATAAAGAAAGAACTTAAAGCTATAAATGGCCTCTTTTATTTTCTACTCCCTTCACCCTAAAGGGTTGACCTTTATTTTAATGTCTGAAGAACCCATGAATGTATTATAACTTAGAGAAAGATAAGAATTAGCCTTTGGTAGCCAGAGTCCTGAAAATTATACTTTGAAGAATTCCTGGAAAACTCAGTCTTCCAATTGGTGAGCAACTGGAATAAAAAAAAACAAACGAAGAAACTTTAGTTTTGCTAGAGACAAATATAGTGACAACTCTTCAAATAACCCTTTTCCTCCATAGAACACACCAAAAGTAGCTTAAACTAGAATTAATGAAGTGGAATAGAAATTGCAATTACTAATTTTTACTTTTGCCTCCTGTTATGTAAGTAGAATTCATGGTCTTTTGAATCAATCGACTTTGATATGCTTCAATTAATACAATATAAAAATTCTCCAAAGATTTCTATATTACCTAGAGGATTTAAGCAGTAAAATATTCAATGTATTTTTTTTAATTAATTTTTATTGGAGTATATAGTTGCTTTACACTGTTGTGTTAATTTCTACTGTACAGCAAAGTGAATCAGCTCTATGTATACATATATCCCCTCTTTTTTGGATTTCCTTCCCATTTAGGTCACCACAGAGCACTGAGTAGAGTTCCCTGAGCTATACAGTAGATTCTCATTAGTTATCTATTTTATACATAGTATCAATAGTGTACATATGTCAATCCCAATCTCCCAATTCATCCCACACCACCCCCCGCTTCCCCCCTTGGTATCCACATGTTTGTTCTCTATGTTTGTGTCTCTATTTCTGCTTTGCAAATAAGATCATCTGTCATTTTTCTAGATCCCACATATACGCGTTAATATACAATATTTGTTTTTCTCTATCTGACTTACTTCACTCTGAATGACAGTCTCTAGGTCCATCCACGTCTCTACAAATGATCCAATTGTGTTCCTTTTTATGGCTGAGTAATATTCCATTGTATATATGTATCACATCTTCTCTATCCTATTCAATGCATTTTTAAAGCTTGGGTGAAATATATAGTAACTGTATTATCTGATGTGCTGATCCCTATTTTATTTTATTTATTCATTTTTTCCTCAAGCAACTGTGGGCATGGTTTAATTTTTATATTTTTTAACATCTTTATTGGAATATGATTGCTTTACAATGGTGTGTTAGTTTCTGCTTTATAACAAAGTGAATCAACTATACATACACATATATCCCCATATCTCCTCCCTCTTGCGTCTCCCTCGCACCCTCCCTATCCCACCCCTGTAGGTGGTCACAAAGCACCAAGCTGATCTCCCTGTGCTATGCAGATGCTTCCCACTAGCTATCTATTTTACATTTGGTAGTGTATATATGCCATGCCACTCTCTCACTTCGTCCCAGCTTACCCTTCCCCCTCCCCATGTCCTCAAGTCCATTCTCTACGTCTGTGTCTTTATACCTGTCCTGCCCCTAGGTTCTTCAGAAACATTTTTTTTCAGATTCCATATATACATCTTAGCATACGGTATTTGTTTTTCTCTTTCTGACTTCACTCTGTATGACAGTTTCTAGGTCCATCCACCTCACTACAAATAATTCATGATCCCTATTTTAGAAACGAATCTCCAAACTAGATGAGAAGAGGGATTCCAAAAGGCAGACTCTAGGGAGTTGTTTATGATGAAATATTATTTTAGAACTTAGAAAAATAATTTCAACTATTCTTATTGCAGAAATTAGCTTATATAATTACTGATGGGAAATTTCATGATGACAATCAATGTCAGTTACCAACAGAGTTAATGAATAAGGATTAAGAGAAGAAAACTTAAAAAGGTTACGTTTGGAGGCTTCCCTGGTGGTGCAGTGGTTGAGAGTCCGCCT
>NW_020172738.1:4940815-4953564 GCF_003031525.2 Neophocaena asiaeorientalis asiaeorientalis
AAAAAAAAAAAAGGTTACATTTGGGCAAAGAAAAGAAAAAACTTCAAGCCAGTTATACCTAAAATTGACCAGGAAGCAAGAAGAACTACAATCCTGCAACCTGTGGAAGGAAAACCACATTCACAGAAAGACAGAAAAAATGAAAAGGCAGAGGATTATGTACCAGATGAAGGAAAAAATAAAACCCCAGAAAAACAACTAAATGACATGGAGGTAGGCGACCTTCCAGAAAAAGAATTCAGAGTAATGATAGTGAAGATGATCCAGGACCTCAGAAAAAGAATGGAGGCAAAGATTGAGAAGATGCAAGTAGTGTTTAACAAAGACCTAGAAGAATTAAAGAACAAACACCTAGAAGAATTAAAAAACAAACAAGCAGAGATGAACAACACAATAACTGAAATGAAAAATGCACTAGAAGGAATCAAAAGCAGAGTAACTGAGGCAGAAGAACGGATAAGTGACCTGGAAGACAGAATGGTGGAATTCACTGCCATGGAACACAATAAAGAAAAAAGAATGAAAAGAAATGAAGACAGCCTGAAAGACCTCTGGGACAACATTAAGTGCAACAACGTTCACATTATAAGGGTCCCAGAAGGCGAAAACAGAGAGAAAGGACCCAAGAAAATATTTGAAGAGATTATAGTCCAAAACTTGCCTAACATGGGAAAGGAAATAGCCACCCAAGTCCAGGAAGCTGAGAGAGTCCCAGGCAGGATAAACCCAAGGAGAAACACGCTGAGACACATAGTAATCAAATTGACAAAAATTAAAGACAAAGAAAAATTATTAGAAGTAACAAGGGAAAAATGACAAATAACATACAAGGGAACTCTCATAAGGCTAACCACTGATTTCTCAGAAGAAATTCTACATGCCAAAAGGGAGAGGCATTATATATTTAATGCGATGAAAGGGAAGAACCTACAACCAAGATTTTCTACCTAGCAAGGATCTCATTCAGATTTAACGGAGAAATCAAAAGCTTTGCAGACAAGCAAAAGCTAAGAGAATTCAGCACCACCAAACCAGCTCTACAACAAATGCTAAAGGAACTTCTCTAAGTGAGAAACACAAGAGAAGAAAAGGACCTACAGAAACAAACCCATAACAATTAAGAAAGTGGTAATAGGAACATACATATCAATAATTACCTTAAACATGAGTGGATTAAATGCCCCAGCCAAAAGACACAGGCTTGTTGAATGGACACAAAAACAAGACCCACCTATATGCTGTCTACAGGAGACCCACTTGAGACCTAGGGACACATACAGACTGAAAGTGAGGGGATGGAAAAAGATATTCCATGCAAATGGAAATCAAAAGAAAGCTGGAGTAGCAATACTCATATCACATAAAATTGACTTTAAAATAAAGAACGTTACAAGAGACAAGAAGGACACTACATAATGATCAAGGGATCAATCCAAGAAGAAGATATAACAATTATAAACATATATGCATCCAACATAGGAGCACCTCAATACATAAGGCAAATGCTAACAGCTATAAAAGAGAAAATCTACAGTAACACAATAATAGTGGGGGACTTTAATATCTCGCTTACACTAATGGACAGATCATCCAGACAGAAAATTAATAAGGAAACACAAGCTTTAAATGACACAATAGATCAGATAGATTTAATTGATATTTATAGGACATTCCATCTGAAAACAGCAGATTACACTTTCTTCTCAAATGCACACGGAACATTCTCCAGGATAGATCACATCTTGGGTCACAAATCAAGCCTCGGTAAATTTAAGAAATTTGAAATCATGTATAATTTCTGACCACAACTCTATGAAATTAGAAATAAATTACAGGGAAAAAAACGTAAAAAACACAAACACATGGAGGCTAAACCATATGTTACTAAATAACCAAGAGATCACTGATGAAATCAAAGAGGAAATCAAAAAATACCTAGAGACAAATGACAACCAAAAACCCAACGATCCAAAACCTGTGGGATGCAGCAAAAGCAGTTCTAAGAGGGAAGTTTATAGCAATAAAATCCTACCTCAAGGAACAAGAAAAATCTCAAATAAAAATTCTAACCTTACACCTAAAGGAACCAGAGAAAGAAGAACAAACGAAACCCAAAGTTAGTAGAAGGAAAGAAATCATAAAAATCAGACCATAGATAAATGAAATAGAAACAAAACAATAGCAAAGATCAATAAAACTAAAAGCTGGTTCTTCGAGAAGATAAACAAAATTGATAAACCTTTAGCCAGACTCATCACAAAAAAGAGGGAGAGGACTCAAATCAATAAAACTAGAAATGAAAAAGAAGAAGTTACAACAGACACTGCAGAAATACAAAGCATCATAAGAGACTACTACAAGCAACTCTATGCCAATAAAATGGACAACCTGGAAGAAATGGACAAATTCTTAGAAAGGTATAATCTTCCAAGCCTGAACCAGGAAGAAATAGAAAATATGAACAGACCAATCACAAGTAATGAAATTGAAACTGTGATTAAAAATCTTCCAACAAACAAAATTCCAGGACCAGATGGCTTCACAGGTAAATTCTACCAAACATTTATAGAAAAGCTAACACCCATGCTTCTCAAATTCTTCCAAAAAAATTGCGGAGGAAGAAACACTCCAAACTCCTTCTATGAGGCCACCATCACCCTGATACCAAAACCAGACAAAGATACTACAAAAAAAGAAAATTACCAATATTACTGATGAATATAGATGCAAAAATCCTCAACAAAATACTATCAAATGGAATCCAACAACACATTCAAAGGATCATACACCATGGTCAAGTGGGATTTATGCCAGAGCCTACCTCCTAGAGTAATGGAAATGAAAGCAAAACTAAACAACTGGGACCTAATGAAACCTAAAATCTTTTGCACAGCAAAGGAAACCATAAACAAGACAAAAAGTCTGCCCTCAGAATGGGAGAAAATATTTGCAAATGAATCAATGGACAAAGGATTAATCTCCAAAATACATAAACAGCTCATTAAGCTCAATATTTAAAAAACAAACAATCCAATCCAAAAAATGGGAAGAAGACCTAAAGAGACATTTCTCCAAAGAAGACATACAGATGGCCAAGAGGCACATGAAAAGCTGCTCTACATCACTAATTATTAGAGAAATACAAATCAAAACTACAAGGAAGTATCACTTCACACCAGTTAGAATGGGCATCATCCGAAAATGTACAAACAACAAATGCTGGAGAGGGTGTGGAGAAAAGGAAACCCTCTTGCACTGTTGGTGGGAATGCAAATTGATACAGCCACTATGGAGAACAGTATGGAGGTTCCCTAAAAAACTATAAATAGAACTACCGTATGACCCAGCAATCCCAACATGAAAAGCTGCTCTACATCACTAATTATTAGAGAAATACAAATCAAAACTACGAGGAAGTATCACTTCACACCAGTTAGAATGGGCATCATCTGAAAATGTACAAACAACAAATGCTGGAGAGGGTGTGGAGAAAAGGAAACCCTCTTGCACTGTTGGTGGGAATGCAAATTGATACAGCCACTATGGAGAACAGTATGGAGGTTCCCTAAAAAACTATAAATAGAACTACCGTATGACCCAGCAATCCCACTACTGGGCATATACCCAGAGAAAACCATAATTCAAAAAGGCACGTGCACCCCAGTGTTCACTGCAGCACTGTTTACAATAGTCAGGTCATGGAAGCAACCTAAATGCCTATTGGCAGACGAATGAATAAAGAAGATGTGGTACATATCTACAATGGAGTATTACCCAGCCATAAAAAGGAATGCAATTGGGTCATTTGTAGAGATGTGGATGGACCTAGAGACTGTCATACAGAGTGAAGTAAGTCAGAAAGAGAATAACAAATATCCTATATTAATGCATATATGTGGAATCTAGAAAAATGGTACAGATGAGCCGATTTGCAAGGCAAAAATAGAGACACAGATGTAGAGAAAAAAACGTATGGACACCAAGGGGGGAAAGCTGGGGGTGAGGGCGGGTGGTGTGATGAATTGGGAGATTGGGATTGACATACATACACTAATATGTATAAAATAACTAGTAAGAACCTGCTGTATAAAAAATAAAATACAATTCAAAAAAATAAAACTAAAATTGATCATATGTGTGCACTTCAAAAAAATGGTGTTGGGAGGGGCAAGGACCTCAGTGGGTCCAAAGCAGTCTAAAATTCTTGCTGAGTGGCCACCCTGTAGGTGGATCTGTCTTCTGAGGCAGAGCAGTTTCTGTAGCTAGTCATATTGGCAATCAAATAGGTCAAGGTGCACACGGTGTGACTGCCGGTAACTGCCCACGTCCTGGGGGATGGCAAGGATGGAGGGTGGCTTGTTTGCTGCTTTTGAGGCCTGTGGCCCTGAACTCCTCTCCACTCTCTGTGCAACTTCATATCGGCCAACTGTGTCACCCTGGAGGACGTAGGGGGACTGGGAACTGGCACAAACATGCTGACTTCTGACTACTATTTCTGTGCATAATATACTCTTTCATTTCTTGAAAATAAAAAAAAGGTGGTCAGATGTCCCACCATCCTCCCAATTGCTCAGGATTAAAATCCCAGTCATGTTTGACTTCTCTCTCACAATTGTCCCAGTCAATCTGTTTTCAAAGCCCATCATCCCCACCTCTGAATTTTCTCTTACACGTGTTCCTTCCTCCTCATTTCCACCACCACAAACGTAATCCAGACCCTCATTATCTCATTTGGTCTTTTGAAACAGGCTTCTAACTAGCCTGCCCTGCCCAAGATTTCCATTTTATTCTATTTTTCAGATCTGCTCATGTTACTTTTCTTGTTTATCATACCAAGTGCTCCTCATTATTTGCCAAATAATTCCAAGCTCTTTGATCTGCATTCAAAGTCATCTGTGTGGGCCCTCAAGGTTAATGTAATAATATTCAATTCTACAATGGAGTATTGAGTGCCTGCTATGAATGATTCTCAAATGAAGAGGACTCCTCAAAGAATTTGTAGTCTCCACTTCTTATAATGGAACCATGATGGTTACCAGGTGCTTAATGCCTTACATACATGATCTCATTTATAGACAGGCTGTGTGTTCCTTTTCTTCCAGTCCACACAGGATGCCTGCTTTTCTTCAAGACTTTCCCACCATTGTTCAGAGAGTCTCATACCTGGAGTGCTTCTTTCAGCCATCTTTATTTAACACACATTTGTCTGGTGATATATTTAACACATATAACTGGTGATACTTAAGAAAAAATAAAGTAAATTAAGGCGAGAGTCAACCTGGCAAACTCTTGCAACTTCTTTAACAATAAGATTTCTGTGACCTCACCACTACATCGTAGGCCCTGTTCTGCATGGGGTGAGGGATTGAAGGTGGGAGGGATGAGGAGTGGTGGGACTAATCCCATTCAAGACACGTGGTTAAAGGCAACAACAATAATGATGATGACAATATTTATTGAGCACTGATAACACAAGAACTATCTGTTTAAAATCTCACAATGATCCAGTGAGACTATCATAATTCTCATGTTATTAATACTTGAGACATGAGGTGGGTTAGATAAGCCATCAACATTTACAGTGACGGTAAGCAGCAGAGCCCATTGAACCAAGACGATTCAGTTGTAAGGCCTAAATTAGTCACCTTCTATGAATTAATCCACAGGGTATCAGGGTGCTCTGGGGAAAAGATGGAAGGTGAATTCTGGGTAGATGCCCAGTGAATTTCCATGTCGATTACCTCTCTGCCTCCAACCTTCTCTCTTCTAAATCCATCCTCGAAAACTCCAAGACTGATTTATCCAACATAAAAGGCCAACTTTGTCGTTATCCTGATTAAACAATTTAATGGCTCTCACTGCTGGAGAGAGAAACTATTATTATTCATTGCTTGCTGATGAAATTGACAAGGTGATGTGTACCTTAACTGTCAGTTTAAGAAAGCCGCTGCACCAAATCTAAGCACCTGGTACAGAAGGACAAGTTTGTTTTGTTTTGTTAGCCATTATGAAGAGAATCCTTATTGGATGTCGTTGACTGTCTGCAGGGAAATTTAGTTTTTATCCACAGAAATCTGTCCTTGGTGGTATCACAGCGAAGTCAGGAGCAACTCTTGGAGTCAAAAGGGTGGAATGGTTAAAGACAGAAGCTTTGGAGTCAGAGTTGGGAATTAGGACATTGACTCTTTGAGCCTTATTTGCAGCAGCCTTAACTGCAATTTGAGGATAACATCTTTCTCAGGGTTGCTGTGAGGACTGAACGAGAAAATACTGGGTTAGCCAGAAAGTTCGTTCGGTTAGTGAATACATTGTTCAGTAAAGTTCTTTGTGAAAATGAAAAATGTCTTTTATTTTTACTTAAAACCGAACAAACTTTTTGGCCAACCCAGTATATAAAAGGGTTTAAAACAATGGCTACGTAGAAATTCCTAAGCAAGTGATAACTATTACACATCATTAAAGGTTTCATTGTTCTGTACTTGTTATTTATAATTATAGTAGTTTAATTCAAGTAGTAGTACAGGAATGTAGTTGAAAAAACAAACAAGCACTATAACAGAATATGGGAAAAAAGAATCCCTTTCCCAGAGAAAACCATTGCTAAGATTTCTTATTTGCCCTTCTAGATTTTTTTCTATGTATTTAAAAATATACTTGTGCTTTTTTAAAAAAACATAAATGATAGCACTTTTAATACAGTTTTGGACTTTGCCTTTTTTTTCCTGTAAGGATTGTTCCACAGTGACACAAATAAGTTTCCTAAATTATTTTTAAAGACCATGCAGGATTTCAACAATATGGAATAACTTATTTAATAAGTTCTCTATTGATGGACATGTATGTTGCTTTCAGTCATTTTCTATTACAAAATAAATTTCAATGAATCTTGTATGATGATTTCCATAAAATTCATTTCTGTAAGTGGAATTACTGGGTCAAATGGCATATGCATTTGAAATTTTTATAGCTCTTGTTCAACTGCCTTCTGAGGAGGCTGAAAGAATTTATATTCCTACTCAGTTGTAGTACAGAGAAGTTATTTAAATCTATTCCTTATAAACCACTCCAATTTTCTTAAGCCAATTTTTTCACTGTCCCAGAAAACCCCAAGTTACACTCCTGCCTCCTTGTCTGTGATCTTGTTTTGCTGCTAGCTTAGGATTACCTTTCTTCGCATTTGTCTATCTAAATCCTACCTATCTGCATTAGTAGGACACACTCAGTTGCAAGTAACAAAACTCAAATGAAACTAGCTTAAGTAAAATTAAAAGTAGAGGGGAGGAAAACTACTGAAAGGATTCTACGTAGTTCACAGAACTGAAAGATGAGCTGCAAGTTCCCAGGGCAGTTCTAGAAACCTAGGACTGGAGCCCTCACACACTCCTCTAATTATCTGTTTCCAACTCCGTTTATCTCTGAATGATTTCCATTCTCTTCTATGGTAGACGGGTGGGTCTCATAACTGAAAAAATGTGAAAATTTACATAAAAGGTAGCACATCATAAACTTGAAACTTTAAAAGACGTTTTGCACTGGCAGCTTCTAGCTCTGCCTACTTTTGGTGTCTTCTCATCTGTCATTAGATAGAATTCGATAAAGAAGTTTGGAAAACACTGATGGAACATTTTAATGTTCTGAAAAATAATTCCTCCCAAATATCAGAGAATCAGAATTCCACTGCTATTCCTTAAGTGAAGGTTGTGCAGCAACAATTCCAGGGTCATCTTTTCTCCCACCTGCATGACTAGAATATTTTGGAAGTGCCCCTTTCTCACGCTCTCCGTGGTCCTGAACCACCCGTTGGTGGTCCTGAAGAGTGCTCCCTTTTAGAGTCAGCTGAAATGACATAGGAGGGGAATTAGGGAGTAGAGAAATTGAAGAAGCTGTTAGGGAGAAAGAAAATATTTTTGTTTTGTCAATTGTGTTACTATCAAAGAAACCACAATTAACCTTGGCCAAACTGAAAGACAGTAAGCAAATTTGTGGGAAGTATTGTCATCTATGCAAATGTCCACATGCATAATAAGCAAGGTCACCTAGGGGAGCAGGCAGATCACCACTGAAAACACTAACACAAATATCTGAGAGGGAATGACTCTTCACACCTGTCAGAAAAATTTGACACTTGTGATTGAAACGAGAGAAACCTCAATGCAGTAATGTCTCAGTTAACTTGACTGACAAACTCCCAATCCTCATCAAAGAATGCAAAAGAAAATGAAAATATAATAATTAAAGAAATCAAGAAAATTTTTAAAAAGTAAAAGCAAGTCTCTTAGATAAGTGTCAGTTATTAGGGACTAATCTAAAAACGTCACCAATCAGTAAAATTTCTGGAATGGAAAAATTAAATAGTGGCATAGAGTTTTCACCTTCTCCCTGTCTTTCAACCTTATCCATCTGTTTATTTCAGGCTTTATTTAACCAAAACCAACAACTGTTTTGAAATTGTCTTTTGAAAGTATTAGTGTCTTTCTGAAATCCTGTTCCCAAGGTATTTAATTAATTTTCCTGTGTGCCTAAACCAGTGATTCTTAAATTTTAGCGTAAATAACATTCTCTTGTAATACTTCTTAGAATGCATTTGGTGGGGGGTCCAGCGTTCTCTGAGAGATCCTGGTTCAGTAGGATTTGGATATAGCCAGAACTCTGCATTTTTCATCACACTTTGGAAAACACTAACACAAATGTTTGAGAGAGAATAACTCTTCACACTTGTCAAAAAATTTAATACCTGTGATTGAAAAGCGAGAAACCTCAATGCCATAATGTCTCAGTTAAGTAGAGTTTTTATTGCTGTAGTTCTTGGTATGTGTACAATCCTAAAATGTAAGTATCCCCCTTGCCTTTCACAGCACCGTATTACTGTGCCTTTAAACTAATCATTAGTCACCTACAACTGTGCTACTGAAAGGGTGGTGCCCACACCCACCCACCCAGCAGAATCAGCGTCCCCTGGAGCGTGATAAAAATGCAGACCTCAGCCTGCCCTAGACCTTCTAAATCAGAACCTGCATTTTAACAAGATCCTTAGGTTTGAGATGCATTGATCTAGCAGACTCTCCAGCTACATGTGACTTTTCAGCTCACTATTTTAATTTCACTACTTCACATTTTCAATCCAAAAGGATGAAAGAGTTTAATTACAAGAGAAAATAAGGTTATTAAGTAGAGAGACATCTGGAGGGTCCCAAATTGTGTCTGTGATTGATGACTTTTAAATCAGAAGGCAGTTGGTTTTTATGGTATCTGAGATCACAGTGCTCTGAGATCCCAGTACCTTGTAATTGTATTCGTCTCTCATCTTCACAGTAAGCTTCCTGTGGGCAGGATAATGTCTGAGATATTTATATCTTCAGTGGCTAGCCTAATGTCTAACCCAAGGAGGTGCTCCAAAACGCCTGGCTGGGAAAAAATTGCCAGTTGCTTACAAGTTATATCCACTCTTCAAGTTCAAGCTTAAGGCTCCTTTCCTCCAGAAGATTTCTTTGGTTATTTCACCTACCATCCACCTGCTCTAAGTAAATACCACTTATTTGACATTTAACACACACGTGACTTTAGTTATCAATTATCTTTATTTTCTCTCTTATTACCCTACAAAAGGTGTAAGAAACTGCTTCTTTTTATACTTTTCATACTGCCTTGCAGAGTAGCCATTCAAATATTGCTTACTATTGAGAGCTCTCTTAAAATTTTAAAAAGCCACTAAAGTGAGAAAATCTACAAGTTTTGATTTTCCTTCAAGCATCATTCTAAATTGTCAAAATTAATTCTAGAGTTGAAAATATTTAAACAGCTCCTCCAGTTTTGACCTATTTAACTTAAGTAAAACATGTACTTTGATATAAGAAATACTTTCTAATTTTCAAATGGTTGGTTGTCCCTTCAGCCAACTCAATTCTCATTTCTGTTATTTATGCCAGTAACTTATACTTCTCTATGTTGAGCATATATAAAATGTTTAATTTATAACAGATTAATTCATAACTAAAATAAATTTATAGCTAGAGATCACTTTAGGGAAATTATGTAATAATTTATAAAGTTTGTATGATGTCCCTGAGAGTGTCACACACAGACGGATATTTCCATTTTAAAGCTAATTGTAGACATATTGCCCCATAGTGCACCCATGGCATGTAAAGTTTTAACTCATCACTGCATTTGTCAACATCAACATAGCTGTCCCAGTGTTTTGATGTATTATTATTTCAGCTCTTGTAGTTTTAAAACGCACTTTAGCCTGTTACGTAAATCATCTCTAACTGTCCTATAGATGGCAGCGTTGAGCAATATATTTGGTAAGATTGCTTTTTTGGTTTCTGTGAATTTTCTGTTGGGAGTGAATTTTTCATACAGCATATTTCATTACAGTACACCTCAAGACTAATTTAGCATACGGTGGCAAGGTAATACGTATACCTGCTCCAAGTTACTTCAGTTAGTTTCCACAAAAGCGTCTCTTTCTATTCTGTATATGAACCAGATTTCCAGAGTTATCTCAACCCATTAATAAAAAAGTAGAGAAAATATGAAATTACTGTAGTATAATTATAACTAAATATTCACCACCTTTAACGTTGGTAGTAAAACATCAGCAAGTAGGAAGAAAGGACAAGAACATCCAATGATCAGTGATTATCTACCACGTGAAATCCATCGGTTTGGAACAAAATGTCACAGTAATATGGCTTATTTCATGATTTCTAATGAATATATTAGCCACTGAAGTGTTTTTAAAGCAGAAATCCTTTCCCGCTGAGATTTTTTTTAAAGCTTTTATAATAACAATTTTATATGATCACAATTCTAACCTTTCTGTGAAGGTTATTCTAGAATAGTTGCAAATTAAGTTGATCTTCCAGACGACTCTTTCTTCTAGAAAAGAGTATTTTGTTTTCCATATAGGTGTATTTCTTTTATTTAGCTTATTTTTTGGGGGGGGATCATTTCAGAAGTAAATGGATTGGGATTGTTTTTCCTACAAAATTTGAAATATTCTCCACCCCGGCCCCGCGCTAAACATCCAACCTTTAAAAAGCCCTTTGGCCTTAGATTACATTGTTACTAGTAAACAACACTTCTACCTTTTTTTTTTACCTCTCCAAGGGTAAAACCCCACAATTACTTTACTACTAACTTCAGACTTCCCTGCTTCACATCTCCCTCCTCTGCTCCCCGTAAAGCACGCTATTCCCCCAGAATCCCGGTCACTGTTATTGCCGCCTTGTTACCAGACTATATCTGCTATTTATAGCTTTGCTGTAGTGGGCACGTGTGCCCACATCACCAAGCTGTCAGAAGTGGAGAAGGGCGGGCTTTCAATTCAACAGTGAGTACACAAATAATAGATTAACCAGGTTGAGATGAGGCTGCACGATGGCACGGAATAAGAAGGTGAGGGAAGAAATGAGAAGCTCCCAGGCTTCGCTGGGGAGTAGCCGCCTTGCAGATACCGGCTCCCCCAATTCACGTATCACACGCTGCTGAATGGCGTCTTTGGTTGTTCTTCTTTTTTAACTACGCTTTGCAACCTACCTTGGTACCCTCACCCTCTCTCCCCACCTCCCTCCTGCAATGCAAGGCTTGAAAGACAGGCAGCCCCACCAATCAGCAGGCTTCCCCAAGAAACTCCCCCCACCCCTCAGCCCGGTATTAGGCCCAGGCGCGCTCCTCTGCTTCCCAGCGGGTCCCGTCACTGAGCATGCCCGGCGCCTCCACTGCTGCGTTTCCCGGCGAGCGTCTTGCAGTGCTTGAGAGCTGGCGACCCCAAAACGGGCCAGCAATGGGGTGGGAAAATAAGATAGCGTTAAAAAGAGTGACAAGCGTCATTTTATTAAGGGTACTTAATGCCACCTGGACCAGCAGGGGACAAACTGCTTGTTTACAGGTCAGTTTAACAAACAAACAAAAACTTTGGGGAGCATTTGCTTGTGGTGACACTGAGACAGCAAGCTAACAGTGTAAGAGTCTCTGCAAGTAGACCCAAGTTGCTGACCTGTTCTACTCATGAAGTGGAGCCTTTTTCTGTACAGTTGAGCTGGCACCATCCTGTTTTCTCCCGATTATCCTTGTGGTCAAGGGTAAAAATTGTACGGGGTGGTTCAATGGGTGTGGAAGCTGTGTGTGAAACAAACACTTCAGCCAATATTTACACAGTAGAGTTCTGGCCCTATGAACCCTCTGTAGGTCCCTAACATCTTTTAAAAATCACAAATAGATTTCAGAATATGATAAGGGCCGGGAGTCTCATTTTCTCCCCAAGCCTTCATCCCAAGGTGTGAATCCCCGCCCTCTCTCTAGGATGGGGCGGGGTGGGGGGGGAGAAGCAGTGATATTGACATTTTCTCCCTCAGTTCCTCAGCAGCTAACCCCACCGCGCCAGACATACGACGCTTCCCAGGGATCCCTCTTCTTGTTTTGGAGTGACCATAACCCCCCCCCAATCACTGCCCTTGGGCGTCCCTCTGCTTTTTCGTGGTACTTCATTGCAGCAAATGCGGGGATTCCAAGGTGGAAGGCTGGCCCAGAAGTCCTTTAGAAAACCTCACACGAAATACAGATCTCACCATGGCCTATCACCCTGAAACTGAAATCCAGCCTTTATATTTCCAGGGAGAAAAAGCCTTGACTAGAAACCTCCTTCCGGAGGGGTTGATCTTACCTGTTAGGTAAGATCCAGCCCAGCTCTCGCGCCCCCTCCTCCCCGGGCCCTCCTACGCTGGGCTCTGAAGCCGCAGTGCCCC